>NC_133123.1:144219040-144519704 GCF_033568475.1 Henckelia pumila | reverse complement strand
CAAGAATAGTCGTTCTTGAGTTTCAAAGTTCCTTGACTCGCGATGTCATCATTATACCTTTCATTCTCGAGTTGACAATTTTCCACATCTGAATAGGAAGTACAATAACAACGCCTACAAGAATCTGATCATTCAAACATCAATCATCTTCACTCACATTCGCTTCCATCTTGATCACTTCTTCTTCGGTTTCAAGTTGAAGTTCTTGAGTCAATAGTCTCCTATTAAACTCTGAAACATATCATCAAAATATGCATATCAAACCTCATTCTATTCAATCATTTCAGAATTGAATCAAACTCATCAATATAGATTCAATCAACATCATTTCAAACTTCAACTTCTTCTTGTTCGGTATAACTCGGAGTCTTGCATCGTTCATCTTTCAAACATGACTGAAACTGAGAAATAAAAATGCTATATCATTTCTAACATTTCACTAACATCTCAATTCAATCTTTGGTTATCAAAACTGATCCTAAAACATCAACCGATGTTGTAGCGATTGAAAATTGGGAACCGACTCGGTATCGAATTCATTATGAACTTCTTATCAACTTCTAATCACTTCATATCATTCATACTTCAAATATCAGCAGATATAATCACATGTTAACAAGTCAAAGACATGCTGAAACCATAACAAGTTCGTTTCTTAATTCATTTTCAATCCGACTGCGATATCGAACGACATACGACTCAAAAACACAAACATCAAGTCATAATCTGATCTCTGCCAAATTTCGCTCTTCAAAACATGCCTATATAAAAAAAATACTTACATCAAATCGAAGGCCTCGTTGCAAGGATTCCAGAACATCTTTCGGAATCGAAATCGGACGAGCGGAACAAAAGTTACGGCGATTTGAACAAATCGAATTCAAAGGAAAAGAAAGAGCTCTCGGCTCTTTGTTCAGAAATCTTCAATTTTGCTGAAGGAAATATGATTTCTCCACGTGCACATGCTGATAATCTTAATCTAAATCGGATATGTATTACATAATTGTAATTTTAGTCCCCAAGTATTCATTAATTGCAATTCAGTTCTCGGCCTTCTTTTTAATTCAATTTCAATCCAAAATAATTTAAGAATATTAGAATTAAAATCAAAACTCTAAATATTCCCAAATTAAATATACTTGGATTAAAATAAATTAAATTTGGATTAATTAAATAATCCCGACCGTTTGCACTTTAACCCTTGCAACTTTGATATTTTCAAATCAGTCCCTGATCGGGTTGTATCTTCAAAATTAATCTTCGTTAATTCCCGAAACATGGAATTTAATCTTAAATCCCATAAATATTCAAATCGAATATTTATTCTTTTAATTTAAGAATTCTCGGAATTTAATTTTCAAAATCCGTAAATTCTCAAATTAAATATTTTCGGCTCGGAAATTAAATCTATCATTTTCATAACTTCTCAAATCAATATTAGCCCTTAATATGGAATTTAATTCTCAAATTACATAATTAATAATTTAATATTTTCGGGCCTTACAATTCCTCACCTCTAAGAAATGATTTCTTCCTCGAAATCGTATTCATCCGGAATATCAAATCTAATTGACTGAATGATTATCTGAAGTGATTCTCACTTCAATCATCCAACTCTGCATTTCGTATTTCACTTCATCTTTCAATCTCATGTCAGATTATTACTTCGAATCTGCTTCTATTCTTTTGTATTCGGTATCTATTCAGTTGTACTTTAAGTCATTGAAAAGAATTTATTTTGAGCTGTTTCTTCCTTCAATCAAGGATTTGTCGAATAATCGACTTAACTTAGAATTTCGTCAATATCTATCTCATCTGAATAAAGTACATAAGAAGAATCTACTGATACTTTTTTCACTTAGATACTGAACTTATCAAACAGGAAAAGAATACATTCGGTCAATGAAATCATCAATTATGTCTGACAGTTCATTTAGTGAAATTCATCCTTTGTGATGATTTGATTCTTTCTCTATATCATTCTATACAAAGTATAGAAATTAAATCAAGTCTACACTGCTATTCAGTTCATTGCTTCAAAATCATTATTCATCGTCACATTCTGAATCTGTAAATTAAACTTTGCACTTTCTCTATTCTGAATTGAATGATGTTTCAAGAATAACTTTTCTACTTAACTAATCAATTTCAGCTTCAAAAGTTATATCTATCATTCAATTACTAATTTTGGTTCATCTTCTCTGCTTTCATTCCATACAGATTCATATTCATTATCCTTGTGTTCCTCAAATCACATCTGATCTGCTGATAATAAATCATGTCTGATCTGATATCATATACTTCAGTAGTATCATTCCAATACAAAGAAATATGATTTCTTCATCATATCATCATGACCTTATCTCAAAATCGATTCATTAGCTGTTACAGGAATTATAATTATCAAGTGGCAACACATCAAGACAAATATTACCGAATTAGGTATCAAAGTTCTGAGAATATTCTCAATATTCGAAAAATCAACTCAGATAATCCATCAATCGACAAATGGTATAATGCAATCACATATAACCAACTCTCAGAACATCAATCAATCAATCGATGCCACATCTGTTGAATAATTCTAAAGTCTTAATCCTGACAATAGATTGTAATCATTCCTGTAATTCATCATATCTCTATCTTCTTCACAGATCTGAATCGATAGCTGCTATTCACATCTCATACAATGTATTCCACAAATCTGATTAGTCTATTCGGATTATTTCGTAATCAGAGTTTATGCTGTATTCACAGATTTCAACGTATTCAGAACTGTTGATAATCGGTATCATATCAGATAAAAGTTTCATTCTCGAAATTCAATTCATCTTCTCAGATTATTCTTTCAATTCAAGGATAAAATATTGTACCTTTACCTCAAAAAGTACTCAAAGTCTTCGAATCATCTGTATTACAATGTAATAGTAAACCCAATGTTTCAATCTGAAACATTATTTCTTGGCTTACTGTTCGTCTTACAACGAATCTAATCACAATTCAGTGATTTGATCATACAGACAAATTATCATATCCAGTAATTTCAATCAATCTGTTCATGACTACCACCAATTTACTTTATATAAACGGCTTCATCTTGGTAGTTTCACAAATTACTCTTTCAAATCATGATCTCATTTCAATTTCTGGAGTTTCTAAACTATCACTGAACTAATCTGGTCAACGATTTGCAACTTCATCAGAAACTCTTTGTACGTTTAACTTCGAAAACATACTAATTCAGTTCCATCTAGTTGCTCTATCTTCTGATAAAACAATTATTGGATGAATCCCAAATTCATTGTTGTGCATTTTCTTCAAAATCTGATATTTCTTTTCGGACATATCAAGCAAAATCAGATAATCAATCATCATAGAATTCATTCATTCTGATCTGAGGCTTCAATTCATATCTTAATCTGGCATTCTGTACTGAATTCTCATCGCTTCAGTTACTTTCTGTGTTTATTTCATCCTCTGAATAGTTCTGGCTTACTTCAAATCAAAAATCATTCTGATTGAGGATATATTCATCTGAATATTTAAACCAGAATACACAGAAATCTAAAATCAATTCATCAGATGTCTATTCCATTCCTCATTTCTATCTCTAAGTACAGATAATTCATATCATCTAATCCAAAAATTCAGGGATAAAATTCAAATTCTTCTATCAGTTACGAGCCAACAATCTTAAAATACGCTGAAATATCATCAAATGATCAATAATTCTAAAAATCAAAATAATAAATCAAGATTGAGAAAATCCCTCAATCAAGGTCATCCAAAAAAAAAATCAAATCGTCTGGATAACAAACTCTGCAAAGTGAAAACAACTCACCTGCATCGTATAACTTAGAATGAGTGAATCAACACAGGCTCTAAACGAAAGCAATGTGCCATGAGAGCCAATCAATATTCAATCATTCAAGAATTATATCTCCAGTTGATGTAATTCGATTCAACATAATCAAAGAAAAGACTCAGCTGTAACTGATTTTCATATCATCCTCTATTTTCTAAACCTCAAAATCATTATTTAGTACATAATCTCATTACGTCGATAATTTATCAATTCATCAATTCGCTATTGAATTCCAGTTCGCAACTGAATCTAAAGTCAAAAATATTACCGGAACATCTCTGTAATCTCTATTCATTGGCATACCTATCACTGCTGGTTTAGATCTTGAACATATCTAGTGCATCGAATATACTGATTTCGGAATATTTCTGTAATCAAACATCATATATCAAACCGAAATCATATAATCTTAATTCGAGATTCTATATCATATCAACTTATTCATATGCACGTTATGTTCTTGTTGATCTAATTTTATGGCTTCTTATCATCAATTCTTCCATTAATCTGTATTCGAATATTGCATCATCATCTATCATGCAATATAAACAGATATTTCAATACGAACAAAAATCATCTTCAGTTTCAGTTCATCGAAGCAATAGTTCCATTCTTCCGTTCAATTCACACAGTCTCTTTTCTGATACAGAGGTAATCATATAATAATCTTTCAGCTATCATGAATCTATTGCACCAATAATAAACAGGTCAAAACAAAATAAATCTGTTACCTGAAATTTCATTCTCAGGTGCAATTTCATTCTGATTCTCTGTATACTTCTAGAATAGAAATTGTAGCTACATATGTGTTTTTCTCACACACCGTAGCATCTTTACAATTTCAGTTCTTTTGCTTCATCATTCAGCTTCAGTTCTATTAAACAAGACCATGTCTTTCATAACATACTTCACTCGTCAGCATTTATTCAGACCTATTTTTCGAATTCAAGCCATAACTAAACAACTCAATCTTGAGCTTCTTATCATTTACAATTCAAAAAATTATAATAGGCTTGAAATCTAACAAGACATTCTTCAATACTCAAAATATTCAACTTCTAAAAGGTATATTTTTTTTTCCTTCTCATCATTTCTATCTGTTGTGGCAAAGAAACATTAATAAAACTCTGTTCTAAGCACTTACCAACAAATAAATATACCTCTATTTTGTCAAAATTTCTTCGTCAAAATCTATCAGCTAGTTGCTAGGTCCTGAAGTTGGTTGACAGTCAATCTGATACATCATTCATCGATATATTCTAGATATCTGAACATCAGTTCTTCAGAACAACTTCTACCTGCAATATATCTATTCATTCGCTGATATTCTGTAGTAACCCAGGTTCCATTTTAAGATAATAATATGTTAAACATGATTAAGGGTTAGTAATTTAGGGTTAGTAATTTTGGAGTGTTATTGGACTTCGGAAGGGAATATGGGCTTTTGACTTTGGGCCGGATCGAAAGCTCCGAACCCAGATCGGAAGCTCCGATCCCAGCCACTTCGGAAGCTCAGCGGAAGCACCGAGATTGGAAGCTCCGATCCTGGAACGGACGTTCCGATCTCCGGCTGCCAGCTTTGCCCGATGACTCAGCCGAGAGTTTTGACAAGTGTTGATCGGGGGTGAGATCGGAAGTTCCGATCCTGGCGTGTCCTGCATGCACGCAATGAGCTGGATCGGAAGCTCCGATCCCAAAATCGGAAGTTTCGATCCTCGTTGGGAATTTTGCCTATAAATAGGGCTCGTTCGATTTCATTTTGAAATACGAATTCCCGAGTTTCCTTCTACAGTTATATAGTGTGAGATATACACTTGAGGGCCCTATCGGTTATAATAGAGGTTCTGGAATAACCAAGGTGTGGTTATAGTCATCCGGGACTAGCGACTCCAAAGGGCTAACTACGGACGAAGGTATGGTCCGGGAATCTATTTAAGTTTTGGGAGTACTTATTAGCTTAGTTAAGGCTTATAGAATTTATGTAGTGATACGGTGAACTTTTGAATATAGGCTTGGAACCTAGGATCCTATTATACTTGAACTAGCCTAGAGGTACGTACACATTGACTGAGATTGCCAGCGAGTATACATGTTTATATGTTGCATTTATTTGGCATTATTATATGGCATGATATATGATTTACCGCTTTCTATATTCATATGTCATGTGCATATACACGTTGAGCCTATACCTTGTTATACCTGACTATAGAGCCGCTCAGCTCTATATTCGATAGTCTATCACTGAGAGTACCGCGACGGTGGGGGCATTTATGTCTGTCTACTCTGGTGTACTAGACGAGTGTGGTTGCACCCAGAGGTTGATCCATGCGGTGGCAGCACTCATGTGGCGCCGGTTTTGAGCATGACTTTTCGGATGACCCTTTACCAGTCATCATGTTGCATGCATTATATACATATGTTTACTCATGTCTATGTACTGAGCGTTAGCGCTCACGTTCTAGTTGTTATCTTGGACACCCTATTCCATGGGGCAGGTCGCAGGATGGACGGAGCTGGTAGTTCAAGGCAGGACTAGAGAGCAGGAGCCTTGAGGATTTTATTATACAGCAGGATCTGATATAGCTGTATAATGTTTACTGTTTAAGATTTCGATTTGGTTGTATCACTACAGATTTAAGCCTGAATTATGTTACTAAGCTGATATGTAAATTATGGTTTTGTTTCCGCATATTTTACTCTGTTAAGTTATTTTCTGTATTAAGTTTAATGCATGCTATTAGTTGCCAGTTAGTAGGTGATTCCATGCAGGGTCATTACATTTTTGGTATCAGAGCCAGGTTAGATTTTGGGATTAGTACTTGGGATTTAGTTTAGTCTTGAGTAATTCTTGCGCATTGGGATTTTAATGTGCAATTCTTTTCAGGATATGGCTGACGAGAGTCACGGTAGTGTTGGTCAGGGAGGTGGTCATCATCATCGTCACCGCCATCATGATGATCATCATCGTCATCATGAGGGTAGACGTCGCTACTCTATCAATAAGTTCATGCAAGTAGGACCGAAACCTTTGGTGGGAGGCGAGAATCCTGAACAGGCGAGGAGTTGGATGTCTAAACTCGAGAGTACTTTTCGTGCTTTCGATTATACCGAGGATCAGAAATTGAAAGTTCTAGAATTTGTTCTAGAGGATCGAGCATGTTTTTGGTGGGATGCCAAAGCTGCTCAGGCACGTACTGAGAGAGGACAGGTAACTTGGGGGGATTTCTGTCGGGAGTTCCAGAAATTGTATTTTCCTCCGGCTGTTCGCCAAGCACGATGTAACGTCCGAAAATTTGCTACGTAAATCCGCATGCATAACTAAGAGATTTAATAAGTTTAAAATAATGTGAAAATGTGTTAAATTGTTTTTATGAGTGATTATTTAAATTATGTGATTTATTTTCATGTTTTAAATATTTTTTCGGCATTTAAATTTGTTTTCTGTGGTTTATGAATTTATTTGAGAAAGTTTATTTTATGATCGCGTAGGCGGGGCCGTGGACGGACGAGATGTTTGTTTCACCCAAAATATTTTCGGAGATTTTTAGGAGCCTTAAAATATTATTTTAAGGTATAATTTGAAGAAAATTATGGTATTTATATATATGTATATTTAGATGTCCGTTTTTACCCAAAATAAATCATTTTAATGACTTTTATTAAGTTTTAAAAATCACCTATTTTATTATTTCGGGATTTTTAAGTTTTTAGCAAATTATCATGTATTTTTTTAGTTTAAATTTTAGTAATTATCTACCCAAAGTATTTATTTAAATATTTAACCTAGACTACCCAAATATTATCCTAAGATTTTCTACCCTATCTCATGCCTCAACTCCCTAGCCGCCTCCCTCAACCTTTCTCCATCATCTTCATCGTTCCAGCAAGATTTTCACAGCCCCGTAGCCGAGCTTTTAAGATTTTATATTGGTTGGAGATCTGTTCGTCCCGAAGAGCCGTACGACGCGACATAAACGTTATTTCTTGCAAATATTCATCAAGGCACGTTTGAATCCCTTCTTGAACACCATTTAAGTCATATTATTCTGATTTTAGCATGAAAATTATGATCTTGCATGATATATGTGGTTTTAATGAAGAACATTCATGAACATGCATAGAACCTACGTTTTTAAAGCTTATGAATCAATTTTATCACGTTTTTCTGTCATGGATTGTTCTAGCTTGCTGACCAACGGGTTGAGGGTTGATATAGGGTCCCTAGGGTCGTGTTTGGATGACGGTTCAGTGGCTTTAGTCGTTGGTTTGGGCTAGGTTCATGCTGGACGCAGGTTTAGACGCAAACTGAGCGGTTTGCGTGCGAGGGCTCGTTCTTGGTCCACAAGACGAGTTTTAGGTTGGTTCTAGTTGAGTTATAATCCCAAGACCTTTGGAAAGTTTTTCCAGGTGGTTCTCCGGCCAGTGGTGGCCGGAGATTGGCGGCCGAACGGCCGGAATCAGCGGTCGCGTTCTGCACGAACAGCAGCAGAGAGGCTCTGTTGTTTTGGTTCGTTATCCTTCTACAGGGCTCGGTTTAAAGTCAAATTTGTTGGGTTAGAACCGTCTGGGTGTTGGCTAAGTATGGGAGGTGGTTTCACATCCAAAGGTGGCCTGAGCAGGCAGCATGATCAGATTTTCAGAAGCCGCTCAGGGCTGCCTCGAGTTGGGCTTAGGGAGAGGTAAGCTAGGGTTGTGTCTGGTGTTTTGGCAGGCCGGGCTCGGCTTTTCGGGTCCGGGTTGGGTCTAAAATATAATGGGTCAAGTTAGTTTGGTTCGGGTTTGGTTTATATTAGTTGGACTCGGGTATTTTTATTTTGAATTAAATAAGAGATTAAGTTAATAATAAATGAGTTTGGGTTCGAGTTAATTAATTAATTAGACTAGTTTAATTTTAATTATGGGCTTAATTAATTAATGAAGTGAGCCCACTAATTTTTCATGGGCCGTGTGATCCATGAAAATTATTGGACCAAGTTGTGGCGGGTTTAGTAATTTTATCGGTCAAATTTATAAGTTAATGGTTAGTTAATAATTTTATTAATTTAACTTTAAGTTAATAAGTTGATGGGCCTAAATTATGTTTTTAGTAAGCCCATTAGTTTTTCATGGGCCTGGGGGCCCATGAAGCTTAATGGGCCTTTCAGGTCGGGCTTTTGGGTTTTTGAGTCAGTCTAAAAATTTATGGGTTTAAGTTAAGTGGTCAGCAGCTCGAACAAGTCCTTGGAAAAATAAACGTCCGTAAATATATATTTAATTCATGCATGCATTTTTATTAGATATATAAGTATGATTTTTAAGAAAATAAATTAAATATATATTTACGGACAAATTTTCATGAAATAAAGAAATAAATGATATTTTTTTAAGTTCATGCATCATGTAAGAATTTTTATGATAAGTTTAAATGTATGTTAAGAAAAATATATTTTTATGGAAGTTGAAGTGAAGGTGGAAAGTGATGTGGTTGGAGGCCGGGATACCTGGGCCCGGTGACCTTCCTAATGATGTATAAGTATGATGAGCTTATGGATCCAGCTGAGAGGGCTGGTGAAGTGGCAGCACAGAGGTGAAAATCCCACCGCCGCGTACGTTGGTTTATAGATTGATCAATCGCTCAGTATGATGCCACCGACATGGATACGACCTGTTGAGAACTAAGAAATTATGATAAGACATTTAATGAGATTTATTAAATATGATGTTTATGTTTAGCATGATGATGAAGCATTATAATTATTTATTCATGTTTATATGCATAATATTTTAAGATCATGCACTTATAATTATTATTCACGTATTTTATATGATGTGTGCTTGTGTGTGGTTTCATTTTGTTATATAAGAATAGAACGTGCTGAGCCTCTAGGCTCACTAAATTTAAATGGTGCAGGTGAGCAGAATGTTAATGAAGTTAATGTGTTCCCGACTGGTGGCGAGGGCATATGAGTATCCAGGCGGCTAGAACCCGTGACAATTGCTCTAAGATGATTTTTATGTTGAGACTAGAACATATATTTCCGCATATGTATTATTATTATAGATTTTTAGTATATGCATGGATTTTACATTTAAGTAATTATTTTCTAAGTTTTCATGAATTTTTGTGAAAGAAATATTATTTAGGAATTTTATTATGACATTCTTATAAATTATTATTTAGTAATTAGTTTTAAGTATTTAATTGCATGCGTGTACCTTTATTGTATTTTTTGTGTATTTTTATTTTAAATTAAGTAAAGTTATTTTTAAGTACGATATATATATGTATGGGCATATATATATTTATATTCATTATTTTATAATAAGAGATTTAAAAAAAAAATTCAGTAGTAGTTTTAGGATGTTTCACACGATCTATGGAGTTGCTTACTTTGAGGCAAGGATCAATGACTATTGATCAATATCAGCAACGATTTCTTGATCTGCTACCTTTCAGTCCTCATATCAATGAGAGTACCGCGATGGCGGGGGCATTTATGTCTGTCTACTCTGGTGTACTAGACGAGTGTGGTTGCACCCAGAGGTTGATCCGTGCGGTGGCAGCACTCATGTGGCGCCGGTTCTGAGCATGACTTTTCGGATGACCCTTTACCAGTCATCATGTTGCATGCATTATATACATATGTTTACTCATGTCTATGTATTGGGCGTTAGCGCTCACGTCCTAGTTGTTATCTTGGACACCCTATTCCATGGGGCAGGTCGCAGGATGGACGGAGCTGGTAGTTCAAGGCAGGACTAGAGAGCAGGAGCCTTGAGGATTTTATTATACAGCAGGATCTGATATAGCTGTATAATGTTTACTGTTTAAGATTTCGATTTGGTTGTATTACTACAGATTTAAGCATGGATTATGTTACTAAGCTGATATGTAAATTATGGTTTTGTTTCCGCATATTTTACTCTGTTAAGTTATTTTCTGTATTAAGTTTAATGCATGCTATTAGTTGCCAGTTAGTAGGTGATTCCATGCAGGGTCACTACATATTCTGTTTTATTCAATCAGAGATATTTCATTCAGCTGAGCAATAATAGAGTTCTGTTCAATCTGACCATTCCATTCTGTTCAGTCTGGCCATACAACTCTGTCAGTCTGGGGTGCTTACATCACCCAAAGAACAATATTCTCTTTGATTCTGGGTGCTTACATCACTCGGGAAAATTCTTATAATAACATCGATAAGAATTCGAAAATTTACAAATCAGTAAATTAATCAATTTAATTTCAAAGGTAGATCAAGAGCACATGCAATTAGTAAATCATCGAATCAAATACTGCATAATCATGCAATACTATAAATGCATATGACTCACTCTACCCCGCTCAGCTTCTATCTCAGTCCAGAACCTAGGCTCTGATACCACCTGTTGTGGGGATCTCGGGTTTCTAATCTCGTTTTAGGGCAGCTAATGATTAATTAAACAATTAATCAAATAATTAAAGAATAATAAATCAAGAGCAGAAAAAAAAAAATTTAAAATTTCAGAGCCTCGCTCGATCGAGCAAAGTCAGCCGATCGAGCGAGCAAAAATATCAAATTCTCGGGTCTGCACAAACATTGGCCTCGCTCGATCGGGCAAAATCTACCGATCGAGCGGGCAATAAAAATCACATTTTCTGCCCAAGAATCACAAGCCTCGCTCGATCGGTAACTTTCACCCGATCGAGCGAGCTACCCTCTACTCAAAATCTGCTGCTGATCTTTGCTGTCAAAACGTGGAACCATAGCATGATTTCTCAATCAAATTCAAGTCTAAACATATAATAAATTATGAGAACATGCATACTTTCATATACCAAGTTCCTATCATCAAATCATACATGTATTACATCAAATGAATAGCTTAAAAGATATAAAACTACAAGCTATTCAACATAGCATAACAACTTCAAGTCTTAAGTTCTTGCTATGTTTGATGCTATCACTATACCAAGCTTTAACTTATAAACCCGAGTCCACACTTGCTACATCTCTCTCCCGAGCTATCAATGTCGTCTCAGACCAGCTCCTGCCCCATCTGTTGTGATGCACACACATACAAAATAAAACAACAGTCGGATAAACTCCGGTGAAAAATCATTCTCAGTATAATCGACATATAACTGCGTTAAATAAATTCATATCAACTCTAAACATATCAACTCAAGAATAGAGTAAAAATAACGCATATATCGACTCAAAATTCAAATCAAGACTTCAATTTATATAGCGCGCTTATCTCAAGAATTGATTCTTATCACTTCATTGCCATCAAGATTCGTAACCGATCTTGACATGGATATCCATCTAACGAGTTCGTAAACGATTCGCAAATAAGGTTAACCGCAACCTTGGCATAGAATCAACTCAATATACAATCATATCAAAAGCAATAAAGATCCACTACCTGTGATGGATCGACAATAACATAAGTTCTACCTCAAGAACAAGTACTTAAACAAGTATGTGATTTGTTCGGGATAACTCAAGAATAGTCGTTCTTGAGTTTCAAAGTTCCCTGACTCGCGATGTCATCATTATACCTTTCATTCTCGAGTTGACAATGTTCCACATCTGAATAGGAAGTATAACAACAACGCCTACAAGAATCTGATCATTCAAACATCAATCATCTTCACTCACATTCGCTTCCATCTTGATCACTTCTTTTTCGGTTTCAAGTTGAGGTTCTTGAGTCAATAGTCTCCTATTAAACTCTAAAACATATCATCAAAACATGCATATCAAACCTCATTCTATTCAATCATTTCAGAATTGAATCAAACTCATCAATATAGATTCAATCAACATCATTTCAAACTTCAACTTCTTCTTATTCGATATAACTCGGAGTCTTGCATCGTTCGTCTTTCAAACATGACTGAAACTGAGAAATAAAAATGCTATATCATTGCTAACATTTCACTAACATCTCAATTCAATCTTTGGTTATCAAAACTGATCCTAAAACATCAACCGGTGTTGTAGCGATTGAAAATCGGGAACCGACTCGGTATCGAATTCATTATGAACTTCTTATCAACTTCTAATCACTTCATATCATTCATACTTCAAATATCAGCAGCTATAATCACATGTTAACAAGTCAAAGACATGCTGAAACCATAACAAGTTCGTTTCTTAATTCATTTTCAATCCGACTACGATATCGAACGGCATACGACTCAAAAACACAAACATCAAGTCATAATCTGATCTCTGCCAAATTTCGTTCTTCAAAACATGCCGAGATAACAAAATACTTACATCAAATCAAAGGCCTCGTCGCAAGGATTCCAGAACATCTTTCGGAATCAAAATCGGACGAGCGGAACAAAATTTACGGCGATTTGAACAAATCGAATTCAAAGAAAAAGAAAGAGCTCTCGGCTCTCTGTTCAGAAATCTTCAATTTTGCTGAAGGAAATCTGATTTCTCCACGTGCACATGCTGATAATCTTAATCTAAATCGGATATGTATTGCATAATTGCAATTTAGTCCCTCAAGTCTTCATTAATTGCAATTCAGTCATCGGCCTTCTTTTTAATTCAATTTCAATCCAAAATAATTTAAGAATATTAGAATTAAAATCGAAACTCTAAATATTCCCAAATTAAATATATTTGGATTAAAATAAATTAAATTCGGATTAATTAAATAATCCCGACCGTTTGCACTTTAACCCTTGCAACTTCGATATTTTCAAATCAGTCCCTGATCGGGTTGTATCTTCAAAATTAATCTTCGTTAATTCCCAAAACATGGAATTTAATCTTAAATCCCATAAATATTCAAATCCAATATTTATTCTTTTAATTTAAAAATTCTCGGAATTTAATTCTCAAAATCCATAAATTATCAAATTAAATATTTTCGGCTCGGAAATTAAATCTATCATTTTCATAACTTCTCAAATCAATATTAGCCCTTAATATGAAATTTAATTCTCAAATTCCATAATTAATAATTTAATATTTTCGGGCCTTACAAAATATGCATAATCATATAACATAATCGTGAAATTAATGGATATCTTAAAATATGTATAATAATATAACATAATCATGAAATCAGTTGATTCCTATGTCAAAACATGTATAATCATATAACATAATCGTGAAATTAGTGGATTCATATCTTAAAATATGTATAATAATATAACATAATCATGAAATCAGTTGATTTCTATGTCAAAACATGTATAATCATATAACATAATCGTGAAATTAATAGATTCATATCTTAAAATATGTATAATAATATAACATAATCATGAAATCAGTTGAGTCCTATCTCAAAATATGTATAATCATATAAAATAATCGTGAAATTAATGGATTCATATCTTAAAATATGTATAATAATATAACATAATCATGAAATCAGTTTATTCCTATGTCAAAACATGTATAATCATATAACATAATCGTAAAATTAATGGATTCATATCTTAAAATATGTATAAAAATATAACATAATCATGAAAGCAGTTAATTCTTATGTCAAAACATATATAATCATATAACATAATCGTGAAATTAGTGGGTTCATATCTTAAAATATGTATAATCATATAACATAATCATGAAATCAGTTGATTCTATATGTTTTGACATAAGAATTATCATATAACATAATCATGAAATCAGTTGATTCTTCTGTCAAAACATGTATAATCATATAGCATAATCGTGGAATTAGTGTATTCAAATGTTAAAACATGTATTATTATATAATATACTCATGAAATAAGTTGATTTTTATGTTAAAATATGTATCATTATATCTCGATGGTCTTGGTTCACCAATACAAATCTCCATGTTCTACCAAAAAATCTATATGGTCTAACATGGTCTACCAAAACATCTTTATGGTCTACCATAGTCTACCAAAAAATTTATATGATCTACCGTGGTCGACCATGGTCTACCACAGAGAAATCTCCATGTCTACAGTGGTCTAGCATAGAGAAATCTCCATGGTCTACCGTGGTCGACCATGGAGAGCTATTGTTGACCATTGGAGCTCTTAAAACATTCAAAGATTCAAATGATTTCTATGTCAAACATTAAAAGATTCAACCATAAAATCTTAAATTCCTCACTTCAAAAAAAAAATAAATATACAAATCAAAACAATGTTCATCGATTATCAAACATATTACATGTTAAAAAAAAATCTAAACTCAATTACAAGTCTATGATCTAATTTTAACACTAGGTGAGCACTGTGCCTAGATAATGTATATCAAGCAGCAACTAGGACAAATGCTCTGAATCCTCGCTGTACAATAAAAAAAGTAATGAACTAGTTAGTCATCTGTCAATGCTAAACATATTAAACATTATATGTAAGAGAACCTATTGTTTTATCTGGGCTTTGAATCATCATGCATCTTTATATACCATGACCTCTCAAGATATGGATTGTTCCCAACAAGGGATAGCTGACGAGCAACATTGATAAGAATGAGTCGTATGTCCTAATCTAGAACTTTGCAATTGGGTCGTGTTTTCGCTGCAAGTCAAATATAATGCACCTGCAAAATAAAAAAATAAATGCGTTAAAACAATTAAAAAAACAACTATTAGTGGGTCAACCCAAAACCGTGTCTGGTCGCCAAAGAACAATTACCCAATAGCTTAGGTCGACCCAAGGCTTGAGTGCCCAAGGGTTGACCCAAGCACATGGGTCGACCCAAACCCAAGTACACATGTTTGGGTCTGAACAAGCAAACAATAACGCAATAGCTTGGGTCGACCCACAACCGTGCCTGGGTCAACCCAAGGCTTGGGTGCCCAAGGGTTGACCCATGCTTGGTCAGACCCAAGCACATGCACATGCTTGGGTCTGACCAATCATGGCTCAGACCCAAGCACGATCCAAGGTTTTGGGTTGACCCGCTTGGGTCTTTCCAGTTTGTTTGTTTTTATATTTTAAATAAATAATTTAAAAAAAAACATATTAGTTTGTTCATCTCTCAAAAAAGGATTTGAGAAAGAGAATAGATATTTTTTTGAAAAAAAGAGAATAGTGAGATGAAATCTGGAAAATGGATAAGAATGAGGGAAGAAGAGGAGAGTTTGACGAGAAGGAGAGGAGAGTGACGAGAAGAGACAAAAAGCTTAGGTTAAAAAATGTTTTAAAATATAATGATATATATATAGTTAAACGAAGGACAATATCGTAAATCGCTAAAAATAGAATTGAGTCCATTTTCCCCAATTTTCCCCATTATATACACGGCAACAGCGTTGAAGCTCCTGAGTCTCTGCAGGTTTCCTCAAGGTTCATTCAAATTCTTATCTTTTTTCCTTTTCGACAGATCGAGTATCGTTCAACTGCCAATTTCATTTCATTATTTTATTCAAATTTTAGCTCGTTTTTGTCAGCAGATTTTCGGTTATGGAGACTCTGTTCGGGAAAATGCGGAGCCTGGATGCGTACCCTAAGATCAACGAGGATTTTTACAGCAGAACTCTCTCTGGCGGCGTCATCACCTTAGTTTCATCTGTTTTTATGCTGCTCCTCTTCATCTCCGAGCTCAGTTTGTATCTTTCTCACCTTAAATTGTGTGTGCAATCGTGTGATCGCCTTTTGTTGATATTGCTTTATGTGTTGTTTTTCTCGACAAAATTTTTTATTCATCTGAGTTTTCGAGTGTCAGGGGTTCTATCATCAGACTTTATCTTGTGGATAGGGTAGCAAATAAGATGCTAGGCGAGGACAGAGAAAATCAAAGTTGATCTTTGACAATTATCATTCTACTGATTAGTACTGGATGTTTGATGATATCATCCCTGGTAGTCAAGCTCGTTATGGAAAATTGACGTTTTAGTTAGTCAATGCGTTGTTACAAGGTCCTAATTGTAAAATGACATTCATATTATGATGTATGAATTTTTAAGAGATCAGAATAATGGATCAAGGTACTGTATGTAATGATTCACGGATCAATTTCCATTGGACAGAATTCTGTCCTTTAACAGAATTTGTGTCTGTTTCTTTGCGTGGAATATATTGTTACCTTTCTCTGAAAAAATGTACCTCATAAATTCCAATAACTATTATCTAGATAGTTTTGACATTCCTTGCCTTGAATATGGTTTGATGCTATTGATTTTTATTTCTTCCTCTTTGTCGAGTACGGTTTGTTTAATGTTTCCCTTTTTTCAGGATTATATTTCCACACTGCAACCGAGACCAAGTTGGATGTAGACACATCGAGAGGAGAAAGGCTTCGCATTAATGTATTTCCTCCTATCCCTATGTATAATTATTCCGCCTCTCAAATATTTTTTTAGAAATTTAATCATTCATCCCATCCAGTTTTCTTCGCAATTGCCTTCATGAATCAATTCTCACCCCTTTTGGGCCTTTGTTTGTTGCTGTGTTGAGTGTGAATGTGAATGTTCCTTCCTTCCCTTTGGTTTTTGTACCTTCTTCTTGGGGGATTGGGTAGTGGCTGGAGAAACATGAATCCATGATTGTAATATCTGTACTCATATTTTTTCCTGAATCTTTGTATTTTATGCACTTGATATGACTTTGAAATAAAAATTTGAATTACGTAATAATCTAACTATTCAAACACCAAAATTATATTTGTTTATTAAGATGGAATTGTGGCTGTATTTACTCAGTAAACGGCAGATTTTGATAATAAAAACCTGCTTTCTGTCTTATGAAACTAACTCATTGGTGTTAACATCTTTCGTTTGGTTTTGGCTTTGAGGTTGTTTGAATATTACTTAAAAGATCAAACGTATTGAGCTGGAATCTTACTTTTGAGTCAGATTACGATTACAAGTTGAGCTTGAGCAACCTGATATGTGAAATAGACCCACTCATTTTTTCCCACTTTTTTTACCTTATTATTATTATTATTATTATTATTATTACAAACATTTATTTATCTATATCCTGTTTTTTTTTATTTCAGATTTTTGCTTTGTTTATAAAGTTGTTTGTTAAAGAATTTTGATGATGCTGGGCGAACTATGCTTGACTAGAAAATTAATTGTGATTTTCTACATCACATCTAAATTGCAGTTTGATGTGACTTTTCCAGCCCTTCCATGCTCTATACTTAGTCTTGATGCTATGGATATAAGTGGGGAACAACATCTGGATGTGGTAAGTTCTTTAGAAAGATCATATCTTTTAATGCCTTCTCAGAGTTCTATTTCCACCTAAAAGAAAAGTTTTCATTTAGAATTGTCATTTACTTGTGCAGAATCAATATTTTTCGGATTTACATGGAGGAGTGTATTGTTGTAATGATTTTAAATTGTCAGTAGTAATAAACTCGTTTCTTCCGATTCTCCTTCAGTATGTGATGATACGTGGGTGTGCCACAAAATGAGGTTCAAATGGATGGGTGTTATTGAACTATTATTAAGCCTGTTGCCTTTGAACATGAACTCTCAGCCAAGGATATTTTTCCCCAGCAACTGTTTAGATATTGCTTATGAATTTGAACCAGAAAGAAGTGTGACCCTGCAAAGTATATTTATTTCACAGATTTATTAAAGATAATAATAAGGTGCACACTGCTGTATTTCTCCTGGGACTGTGACAATTTTATTTACTTTTTCAGAGACATGATATAACTAAAAGGAGGATCGATGCTCATGGTAATATCATAGAAACAAGGGCGGATACTATTGGTGCTCCAAAGGTAATTATTTATGAGTATTCTCTATTGCATTAGAGGACTGTCATCTTTTGATAGGTGATATATAGTTGCTCACTGTGCCAGGAACATCTGTAAAGTAGTCTACTTCATGGAGTCATGCTGAATAGACCTTTCTCTATTGTAGCTATTTAAGCAGCATGTTTTTGTTGTTACTACCAAAATGGTCGTGACCGATTCTTTTCCTTGTTTGCATGTTCTTAAAATGACATAGATTGAACTTCCTTTACAAAGGCATGGTGGAAGACTGGACCATAATGAGACTTATTGTGGTTCATGTTATGGTGCAGAAGTGGTAAGACATTTTCATATTATTATGTTCATTATGTTGCTTTTATGTGTGTCTTTGAAATGGATTGCGAAGAAGGTCAGGGACAAGTGTTAAGAGCTCAGGCTGAGCTTTGTCTTTCCCTGAAGAGATTTTACAACTTTTTAATCATGAATTTACTGGAGTAGAATATATGTCTATATGTCTGATCTTTTTGTCAAAAATGAGGAAATCTTATATTTTACTTCAACGTTTGTGCACTTAATTATACAGAGTGAGAGTCATAGAGAAGGAAAATACCAAAAGTTTGGGATTCATATATACATAATCCCGTAATCTATGCTATCCTAACATACAGCCTATCTATTTAATATTCAAACAACCAATCTAATTCTTAATTGATCTTATCATGACCTACAACAGTCTCCCTCAAGCTGGTAGATATGGATCTTCCATTCCCAGCTTGGAAATTATGTCTTGAAAGGCTTCGTTGTTCAGTCCCTTGGTGAGCACATCAGCGAGTTGACCATTGGTAGGTACGTATGGTGTTGAAATAAGTCCACTGTCAATTTTCTCCTAAATGAAGTGTCTATCCGCTTCTACAGGTTTCGTCCTATCATACCCACTGGATCATGGGAAATATTGATAGCAGATTTATTATCACAGAAAAGTTTCATAGTTCCTTCCCACTTGACATTAAAGATCATCAAGGATTATCTTGATGCACAATAATTCACATATTCCCAAGGCCATTGGCCCATTGCCCTAAACTCTGCTTTGGAGCTTGATCTTATTACCACATTTTGTTATTTGCTCCTCCATTTCACCAAATTACCCCCAGGGAAGTGCAATATCCAGATTTAGATCTCCTATCCACAGGGATTCTGCATAATCAGCATCGGTATATACTTTGATGTTCGATCCAGTATTTATTTTAAACAAAACACCCTTTCCAGGACTGGTTTTTCGATAATGTGGTATTCTGTGGACTGCCTGTAGATGCCTTTCTGTTGGATCATGCCTAGATGAACTCACAATACTCACTGCAAATGCAATATCAGGTCTCGTGTGAGAAAGATATATAAGCTTCCCTACTGGCTTTTGAGACATTTCTTTACCAACCACAGGATCTTTAGTTAATTAACCGATCTTCTGATTAATATCGAATGGTGTCTGGGCTGGTTTGCAAATTGCAAGTGAACATTCTTGTCTCCTTCATAAGTCTGTGATATATTTCTGCTGTGAAATAAAGATACCCTTGCTAGAATATGCCACTTCAATTCCAAGAAAATATTTCAGCCTCCCAAGCTCCCTTTCTTCAAATTCTTTTACTAGACATCTTTTTAGAATTTTTTTCGTTCTCATTATTCCTAGTCATGATTATGTCGTCAACATATAACAAGAGAATTGTGACTTCTCGTGAGATTTTATGATTGGAGAAATGGCCGGAATCTTGATCGGAAAGAGCAAGAAGTGTCGACCGGAAAAATGTTAAACCTAGGCATTGGTACCATGTCAAAAATTTGGAAATCTTATATTTTACTTCAACGTTTGTAAACTTGTTTATACAATTAGAGAGTGAGTCTTAGAGAAAGAAAATACCATAAGTTTGAGATTCATATCTACATGATCCCATCATCTATGCTATAAAAAAATTACAGCCTATCAATTTAAGATGCAAACAATCAATCTAATTCTTTAATTGATTTTATCGTGATCTCTAACGCTTCTTATTGCTTTTATTTGATCAAACACACATTATGGTTGCAGGCAGATGACGATTGTTGTAACAATTGTGAAGAAGTTCGTGAAGCTTATAGAAAAAAAGGCTGGGCATTGTCGAATCCAGATTCTATTGACCAGGTCTCTCTCTCTCTCTCTCTCTCTCTCTCTCTCTCTCTCTCTCTCTCTGATTTTTCTTGTAATGGAGCTTTATTTGTATCTCAAGTTTGTTTCCATATCAATCCAATTTTCACCTTCACTGCCTTTTGAACCTTTTTTGGAGTGTGTGTATGTGTGTGTTATGGAGGTATGGAACACAAGTGAAGATGCCTGCCTTATTTTCTTTCTTTTTATTGCTTTATAAGGCTTTACGTAAATTTTGATTCTTTTCTTTGTTTTTTTTCTTGTTATTTGCTCTATTTTGTTTTCTTTATTCTTCTTGACATGGTACCAGCTCTTCATCATTGTCAGCTTGCCTGTATAGGGGTCGGGAAGATATATGCAGTTGAATCTAGTTTCGTTGAACATAGCATATAGATCAGTGGTTCTAAGTGTTCTAACTTGTGCGCTTTATGTTTTCCCCATTGTCACATTAACTTAGTGCAAAAGAGAAGGTTTTCTTCAAAGAATCAAAGAAGAAGAGGGTGAAGGATGCAACCTCTATGGATTCCTGGATGTCAACAAAGTAGGTGGTAATTTTCATTTTGCACCTGGGAAGAGTTTCCAGCAGTCAAATGTTCATGTCCATGATCTGCTAGCCTTTCAGAAAGACAGTTTTAATGTGAGATGTTATTTATGTGCCTTTACCATGTGTTTACTTTCTTATAGAAAACCTATTGAAAAACTTTCACAGTGCTTCATGATGTATACAAATGAGTTACTTCTCTTTCGATTCATTATACTTGTTTTGAGCTTCAAGAATTGAATTTTGGATCTATACTGCAGATAAGTCACAAGGTCAACAGATTAGCCTTTGGAGACTTCTTCCCTGGTGTTGTGAATCCTCTGGATGGGTATTTTTTTCTGCTTTTCTTAGCGTCAATGTCACTATGTGAAGTTTATCTGCATTTGTGTCTAAATGCAGCGTGCAATGGACACAACAAACACCAAATGCCATGTACCAGTATTTTATCAAGGTTTGTAGTTTATGTATCTTCTTGCTATATGGTAAAATAACGATAATTTTTGTCAACCTTTATTTTTTTGTCATGCCTTTTGGGGCTGTCTTTGGTTCGAAACATAGAGTGCGTATAATTGTGCCGCCACTGAAAAATGTTACATGATCAGTCGAGCTTTTGGCACAAAGAACTACTTTCTGAGCACTGTTGTTCCTGCATATAGAGAAATTGTGTAGTTCAACATTTTGGATGAAAACATTTGTTCATTTACTTTTGAAGCAGAAGGTAGTAGAATCTTGAATTCACTTGTCCTAAACAAAAGATTAAGTAGGCGACCTTGTGTAGTAGAAACTGAATTCCTGTAACACTGCTTCGTTGGTTGTTTATTTCTGTTGCAAACAATGAACTGTTAAGAGTAAATTTTTGAAGTTATAGGTTGCATGAGTGTTTAATCTGTTTGCATATTGCAGGTGGTACCAACTGTATTCACAGATGAGAATGGACATGCCATCCGTTCAAATCAGGTATGATTGAAACACTACAAGCGCATTTTCAAATCTAATACCCTGCTGCATTTTACGTCGGGATCTTTCTACTGGAAAGGACTTGAGATTCATAATATTTTGTTGTGCCACAGTTTTCAGTTACTGAACACGTTAAAGGAGCAGAACTAGGTCGACTTCAAGCTCTTCCTGGAGTTTTCTTCTTTTACGACCTCTCACCAATCAAGGTGAATATATACAAATATAGAAGTACTGGATAACTATTCCATCCTGACTGTCATCAGAGTGAAATCGAGCCAGTCACTTTCTAAATTTGCCATTTTCTTTGAAAGCGTAAAGTAATCCTTCTGTTCTTTATTTCATGGTTACAGGTGACTTTCACGGAAACGCATGTCTCATTCTTGCATTTCTTGACCAACGTCTGTGCCATTGTTGGAGGTCTCTCTCTGTCTATGTGTGCCTGTACATTTTTATGTTTAATCCTTTGACAGCCATGTATTTTTGGTCATCTGGTCTGTTATATTTGCAGGTGTTTTCACGGTCTCAGGGATAGTTGACTCGTTTGTATATCACAGTCAAAAAGCAATAAAAAGAAAAATGGAAATCGGAAAATTTAGTTGATGATACATGCGCCTGCACTACAATTGCTTTGAAGTTGGAAGAAGGTGGTGGTTGGAGAGGAGCATTTTTATTTTCCCTGAACAAAATTAAAATAGTTGAGAAATTCCCTTTTAGGCGTAAAGCTCTCGATGAATACAAATAAAAACTATTTTCACTATATTCAAAGGTACAAGTACAACTCAAGTTTTATGAAGACTTGCTTCATATATCCACTAGGTGCCATGGCAGTTGACATTGCTTTCGAGTCACTCGTTCATCGATAGAAATTTGTCTTTATTTCTATTTCAAAACGTTTTTATCTCCAAAAATCGAACATAAATTATCAGAGAACATGAATCACTATTACAAATTATATTGGTTTACTTGCTAGCAAGTGTATTTGATGAATTCCACTAGAATCCAACACTATCTTCCCTGGAAATCAAGACTGAAAAATCTTTATTGTTTCATTTCATATGCCAACTAGCTACATGGAAAAGATATCGCCCATACGTCATCTTTCGGGGGCAAGATTTTATATTTCTGGTCTCATTATTCTAATTCAACCTTTTCTTTTACCATCTAATTTCTTTGCCGTGGATCCAACCAATTCGCCAGCCCGGGATTCTTCTTCTAGCATCTGAACCACACTTCTCATTGTAGGCCTCGTTCCTGGGACCCTTGCTGTGCAGAGAATAGCAACTTTTAAAATTTTTAAAGCTTCTTCTTTATAAATTTCTGGAATTGTCGAGTCCACAATACTTAAAACACTCTCTTTAGTCTTCAATTTGCTAGACACCCATTCAACTATGTCTTTGGCCTCCCCAAACTCGGGCTCGATAGGCATCTTCCCCGTTACAAGCTCCATTAGTACCACTCCGAAGCTATATAGATCGCTCTTCTCGTTAACTTTGTTCGTATATCCATATTCTGCAGACAAGCAAGCATGATAATATAAGATGTCTTATAACATGTTCGATTTTATGGAGCAATTCCTTGTTTGTAACCATTTAAAGTTTTAGATAAAACGGCTGACTTGTGACAACCTGGTTACCTGGAGCTATATAACCATGCGTCCCCGCGAAGGTTTGAGTAGATTCGTGATCAGTTGAACTTGCCTGAACAATCTTTGCAAGTCCAAAATCAGCAATCCGGGGCTTCAATAATTCATCCAAAAGGATGTTGCTCGACTTGACATCGCGATGGATTATCGGCCTGTCGCAACCATGATGCAAGTACTCTAACCCTTTTGCAGCACCAAGTGCAATTTCCAATCTTGCGTCCCAATCAAGAGAGAACTTTTTACTGGTATGCAATCTATCCCAAAGACTCCCATTAGGCATATACTCATACACCAACAAGCTTGAGTCCTCACTAGTTATGCTACAATACAACTTCACAACATTAATGTGCCTAATAGAACTTAATGTTTCAACCTCTGATTCAAATTCCCGAGACCTGGTGCCTCGCCTTTCCAATATCCGAGTCGAACTGCCCATCTTTTTCAGGGCATTGTGCGGAAGATGAGAGTGTAAAATGTGTTTCACTGCAAATACCTTTTCGTCTCTAACGACAACTTTATACACATTGCCTGAACCACCTCGGCCTATTAAATTTTCGGGCTTGATAGAATCAAGAATATCATCCTCTGTGAAAGTTAAAATATGAAAAGACTTTAGGTCCCACGAATCATCCTTCAAAGATCGTTCCTCTCCATGTTCGCTCTTCCTTTTTAATAAAAAGAATGCAACCATGGAAACAAGCCAGGCAATGGCAGCAACCACGAGGCATAACAAAACTGCTACAAGGTACTTGGACATGCGATATTCACGCGAACATCTCCGGAATCCCTTGATTTTCTCAGTGCAAAGACCACGATTGCCCAAAAAGCTGCCATTATTGGCTTCAATCAAAAGTGATTCGGGTATAGGACCCGTTAATCGATTATAGGAAAGATCCAGAAGATTCAGCCTCAGAGAAGACAGTGTCTCTGGGATTGGACCGGAGAGTTGATTTCTTGACAAGTTCAAGAAATTAAGAGCAGACAAGGTGCCAAGAGAGGCTGGAATTCGCCCACTCAGTGAATTAAAAGCCATGTTAATGTCATTGATGGAAAGAGAGCTGTGTAATGAATCTGGTATGGAACCAGAAAACTGGTTTACCTGAAACTGAATAGTGTTGAGTTGCTTCAATTCTCCAATGGAGACTGGTATTTCGCCTGAAAACTGATTGTAACTCAAGTCAATAGATACCAAAGACGAAGCCTTGGAGATCTCAGAAGGCAATTCTCCTGAAAACCTATTGTTGGCAAGAAAAAGATGCACCAAGTTTCTGGCTTTCCCTATATCAGAAGTAATAGGCCCTTCAATTTTATTATCCGCTAAATCAATAATTTCTGCGTTAGGCAACCCCCATATCCCAGCAGGGACATGACCCGATAGTTGATTCTTGCTGACACGAAAACGTATCAGCGTCGTGCAGTTGGCATACGTTCCGGGGATTTGCCCCGTTAAGTTGTTCTGCAGAAGTGCAAGTTTCTTCGTCGTGCCCATTTTGCACATGTGCGGAGGGATCGAGCCTGAGAAAAAATTCTCAGACACGTCGATGAAGAAGATTTCGGCCGACGAGCCCAGGTTTTGAGGAATTTTCCCCGAAAGGTTGTTCCCGTAAAGTGACAAATTCACGAGATTTTTGAAATCCCCAAATTCAGCAGGAATTTCGCCGGACAACTGATTTTGATAGAGGTGTACGCTTCTCAGCTTATGCATGAATCTGATTTCAGAGAGACTTCCGGAGAGATGATTGGCGGAAGCATCAAAATTCTCAAGATTTGTGAGATTTCCCATCCCGGAAGGAAATTCACCAGTCAATTCGTTCCGGTACAGCTCAAGCTGCCACAGCTTATTAAGTTTGGTGATCCCATGGGGGATGTTACCAGTAATGCTATTCTGAGCTAATTCAAGATTAATAAGCTGAAGGAGATTTGAGATGTGTTCAGGGATTTGGCCTTGGATGCTGCAGTTGGACAAGTAAAGCCAATTGAGGTTGGTGAGATTGAGAATCACGTGAGGGAATGGATGTAGATCAAAGGCGTTGTCACCGAGACTCAACGCAACAAGATTAGTCATGTTTTGAAGAGAATCCCAAGGGAAGATTCCTGAAAAGCCACTGTTGTTAGCGTACAAAGAAACAATCCCAGTAAGGGATGAGATGTCTGGAAATGGTCCAGAGAAGAAGTTGTTCCCCAAGTCCAAGTAGTTGAGAGAAGAGGTGCAGGAGGTGAAATCTTGGGTTACGGGACCGTGGATACTGTTGAATCCGAGGGAAAGTTTCTCCAGAGACGTCAAGTTGCAGATGGCATTGACAGGAAGGAACCCATATAGATTCTGGTTGGAGAGATCAATTTCTTTGACAAAACCATGAGAATCACAAGTGATTGTTGAAAAGTTGCAAACTGGGGTATGGAGGTTCCAGGAATCGAATATTTTGGTGTGGGAACCATGGAAAGCAGATTTAATAGATAACAGGGTTTGCAGTTCATCGGAGTGGACCAAGGATAGGAGGCAGAGGAAGAGGAAGAGGAAGTGAAAATACACGGTAGCCGCCGCCAATGCCATGCAGTACCGATCGATCTTTTCTTTAATGTTTGAACGTCAAGTAGGTAACTAGACAGAGAGTATTATTCATGCAGTAAAAATCTCTGTAATGATAATATGAAATCCATAATTGGGAAAATAAGGGATATATATCTGGTCTTGTTTTTAATTCAATAGATAAACTTCTGATTGAAAAGATTATATTACTCCTATTTTAAATGTTTTCTCTCTCTCTCCTCCTCCTTCTTCTTTCACGTTTCTGTGTTGTTTTTTTTTTCTATTTTCTTTTCTCTCTCCCCTTCCTCATTTTCCCTCATCTTTTTTTTTTTGTTAAATTCACCAAGCGGTTGATCGTCTTTCTTGCCCAAACGGTAGACTTGGGCTCGGTTCACTGCCAAAGCGGTCGACCGCTTTGACAGCTTGGTCCCGGCTTGGTCGACCCAGGATTGGGTCAACCCAAATCATTATTTATATATTTTATTGTGTAGTATTATTATCAAAAATATTGTTGGTTTAGTGGTTAAAGTCTAGGTTGAGAGAGGAGTGTCAGGTTTGAATTTTGGAGAGAAGAAAGGGAAGGGAGGGAGGAGGGAAAATGAGAGTTGGAAATAATTTTTTTTTTTTAAAAAAAAATATCAAATTACCCTTAATTGAGATTTTTTGACTGAATTAAAAAATCAAGAGTTTTTTTTATTGAATTAAAAACAAGACTAAACCTATTTATTTAAATGACCCTAATTGGAATTCGGGATTATTCAAGGAAAAAAGCATAGCAATGCAATGCAAATCCAGGCGAATTGAACATGGAGCGAAGAAAATGCATATGATAGGTCCCACCAAAGCGCCGCCTACTTTGACTTCCACTCTTTCAAAATGATGATCTTCCTTATCTATAAGGCCAACAAAATTATAAAATAGAAATCCCACCGTCTGTTGTCTTTGTGGGATGATCCTGAATTCTTCAAGATAACTATTCGCATTAATTTTTCAAATATAAATATTATTAATGATATGCCAACGATAATATAAATTAACCCATGACCCAACTTAACTCGATCTTAGTAGGAATTCATATATTTGCTTATTGACGCTCATGGCATAATATATTAAGGAAATGTTTGCAATTATTTAAAAAGGAATATTTTTCGCTTCTCTCATATTTCGCTTCTCCTTCTGGCAATTTAAGTAAAACATCAAAGCTAATTTCATGCTGATTTAATTATTCAAAAGTGGTTAGATATAAGGGATATTTTCTTAAATAATAATTTTCATCATATTACTATAATCAATTTTAGCCTTCAATTAAATTACTTAACCAAAATAGTCTTTTTATTATATCAAATTACAAAGTTATCCTTTTAAACCTTATTCACAAATCACAATCACTTTCTCTATTTCAAAGTATTTTATCATCTCATCAATTCAATCGTTGATGATAGTAAAGAGCTATGAATTAGTTGTAGTGTGATTGACCGATGCCAGAAATGTCCTCATTGATCAAATATAAATTATTGTAATCAATGGAGCTATGAATTAGGATGAATGCTATGATTGTCGAAAGAAAGAAAATGCATCCAATT
Organism: Henckelia pumila; assembly: GCF_033568475.1. NCBI lineage: Eukaryota > Viridiplantae > Streptophyta > Magnoliopsida > Lamiales > Gesneriaceae > Henckelia > Henckelia pumila. The sequence continues at coordinate 144,491,771 of NC_133123.1, read as the reverse complement.
ACTTAATTTCACCAATCATTTCATTTCCATTTACTCCGATCCGTGTGCAATAATAACATCAATTATTGATATTATTTAATTACAATTCGACATTTTTTATACTTTTTATTGTCAGCAAAAGGCCCACTAGGCACGGCCCACCAATGCTTTAATATATAATAATAACTAAGCAACTTGGCACACTTTGTTAAATTAACTAAAAAATTGTGATAAATGCATTTATGCTTAATTTAAACATATTTCATATAGTGTTTTAAAAATTCAGTTAGTTTTGGTTTTTTTTTTGGTTTGCATAAAAAAGATAAATAAAATGATAAGTAATGGGAGAAAGAAAAATAACTGCACCCACAAAGAAAAATGGATGTGGGAAGTTATTTTTTGAAATATGGATTTTACTGATGAATATTATTTGATTTCCCATTTTTTTCTGTAAAATAGTAAGGGATTATTTGAAAATTAGAAAAGGCCATAACAACTTACCAAAAAATTATTATGAGACTCACATCTTTAATATAATCAAGAGAGATAATAATAAACAATAACAAAAGTGGAGGGGAAAATCCCGGTTCAATCCTAAATGTTTGGACACATTCTCGGTTCAGTCCTAAATGTTTGAACGTTCCCGGTTTGGTCCCAAATATTTTTCAAAAATTCCCGATTCAGTCCTAAATGTTTTTATGTTTCCGGTTTGGTCCCAAATATTTTAAAAAATTTCCAGTTCGGTCCTAAATGTTTTAGGTTGCAGATTTCGTCCTAAATATTTTCCAAAATTTATCGATTTGGTCCTTTCATCTACAAACAAAGTGTGATAAAAAAAACTTACAAACAAAAGACAAAGTTAAATAAAATAGAAGCTAATAATAATAATAATAATAATAATAATAATAATAATAATAATAATAATAAATGAGCAAGAATTTCTTTCAAATGAAAATATAATATAAATTATGCAAAATAAAATTATAAAATAAAAAAATAATTGAACCGTGCAATCTTATAGTTAAAAAAATTATCAATCACAAACAAATAAACAAATATTTTATCAAATAACTAGTATTACTTATTTCACAAAATATTTGAAATTTTCAACAAAATTTTCAAGAGAAGAATACTTATGGTTAACAATTAAGAAAATATAATGAATTATTTGACCACTGTTGAAGTAGTGATATAAAATTAAGTTTTATTTAATAGTAAATTTTTCTCAAATACTAATTTTTTAAATTATAAAAAGAGTTTTAAAAAGATATAAACCTCCAGATTTTTTCTTAAATGTGCAAGCATCGTGAATGAGAATATAACAAAATTAATAGAAATGTGAAATAACATCATTAAATTTTAATTCCTCAAATTTCGTTTATTTTATTTAAGTTTTTATTTTGTAGCATCATGAATTTAATATTTTCATTTTGAACATTGTGTAAAATTGATTTAAATTTGGATAAAAACTCTAATAAATTTGTGTTTTATTTACAACTTTTTAAATGTTAAATATATAATAAATAATATAAAACTCAATTATAAATGATATAACACTACGCGGTGTTAGTTTTAACATACGAGTAGATGGAAGGATCAAACCGAAAACTTTTGAGAAATATTTGGCACGAAATCGGCAATGTAAAAATATTTAGGACTGAACCGGGAACTTTTGGGAAACATTTAGGAACAAACCGGGAACGTATAAACATTTAGGATTGAACCGGAAACTTTTGAGAAACATTTAGGACTAAACCGGGAACGTCCAAACATTTAGGATTGAACCGAAAATGTGTCCAAACATTTAAGATTGAACCGGGATTTTTTCCCAAAAGTGGACGTGGAGAATTTGAGTGCGTGCGTTGACGCCCTACCTGTTTATTTTCGGGTTTGAAATTTGCTTTAATTTAATTAAAGTGTTGCTTTATTAAAAAAAAAACATTTGGGCCCCCATTTTAGGCCCATATATAACTGCAGATAGCCCAACCCACTCCACTTAATTCGGTACCATGACTATGCATGCGCTTTCTGTCCGAGTTAAATGACTCAATCCCATCCTCGTAAAAACACAATGCATGCGAATTTGGGTGGCACTCCTTCCCATTCATAAAGATAACAGAGTCACGGTATCAAATATTTATATTAGTGAGATGAGTGATTCAATGACCATCTATGTCAAAAGTTAAACTAGTACTTTTAGAATAAAAGATAATAATTTTTTATTGACTGAATTGAATAAGACTAAAGAGATCCGTCTCAAAAAAATAAATCGTAAGATAATCTAATTGTAATTTATAAAAGACATTTATGCCACGTTAACTAGAAAATTATATATATTTATATAGTAGCTAGTGTGCGTTCTTTCTATATATTTTAGATGCTTAGGTACCGTTTGGTACATAAGATGAAAGTAGGATGAGACACAAATTTTTACTCATCTCATGTTTCTCTCATTTTTTTGTTAACTTAATGATATCTCATGGCCCGGTATGACATTAGATGTAGGCTTGATGACAAATACCTCTCAACCCATGGTATTAGTGGAGGATGAGTGTCATATAAGTGAAATTATGTGAAATTGACAATGATAATTAAGAGAATAAACACAATAATCCTACAAAATCAAAAATATACAAAACAACATATTATTCATATCTATGTTTTGTTTATCCATATCTCATCATGTTTTTATTCATCTATCATACATCTTATCTATGATACCAAACGATATCTTACTGTAAGTACATGTACTGCGATTAGATATTATAATTCATGTGCCTTAAATTCTTTCTATTGTGTGGAGCAAGAATTATAATAAGAAGCATTAATCTTCTATATATATATATATATATATATATATTATGTTATGCATCTTCAATTAAAGTACACCATGTAGAATTCAGTTACGGCGTCGCCTTGTATAGATTCTCAAAGACTAATCGAGATAAGCTGCAACTTAAAAGGGGATTTATTCCTCAGAAAAAAAAAACTAACTGTCATGCATCTTGATCATGTCCATGACTGATGTAACAGTTGTTCTTTGGAATCTCATGCAATTTGTGAATGCATTCGGTGTGTGATATTCCCATTAATTTCATCGCATGCATGCATATGTGTGTGTGTTCTATGTTTCATGATATTAATTTGTCTCAAGAACTAAAGCATTTCTAGATTTTTATGTAACACCACTTTATCAACATTCCCTTTTCTTTTATTTGCATCTCAGCTTTGGAATAAATTCTTATGGTTTGCATTATCAATATCTCCTGCAATTCCACCTTCACTTAATTAACCATTATATAACACTTTTAATTTAGGGTAGGACGCGGAAAATGTCACCTTCACATTTCATGAGCTTAGCTTAACTTGCTCGAGAAAAGTTAAGTTGAGAGATATTTAGGTAGTGTTTGAGAGAGTTTCTAGGAAATACTTTTTCAGGTAGGACGCGGAAAATGTCGCCTTCACATTTCATGAGCTTAGCTTAACTTGCTCGAGAAAAGTTAAGTTGAGAGATATTTAGGTAGTGTTTCAGAGAGTTTCTAGTAAATATTTTTTCAGTTTTTTCTTAACAAAATTTCACAAAATTTCAAAATTTTATTAAAGAAAAGCTGAGAAGTACTTTCTAAAAACTTTCTCAAATACTGCCTTAAATGAGTAGTGTTTGGGATTATTTTATGAAGCACTTTACTTAAAAGATCAAAAAGCGCTTCCTAGAATCAATCTCAAACCTAAAAAAACTCAAAAATGTTTCTTAAAAGCAATCACAAGCACTACCTTAATATCACTGATATTCTCGCATGTCTACATCTTGAAGCATCTAGGTAGCAATATGGGTTTATGGATGTATATGTAACTTTTACTTATGCTTGAAGCATATATTTTTTAGAAAATCGATCGCATTATTCTTTTCTTAAATGAGAACATAAGAAAAATCTAAAATATGTATATTGTATAAATTTTTTTCTTATTCGCTTTTCCTCGAGGACCATAATCATAAATATGTGTGTATATATATATATATATATATATATATATATATATATATAGTGCTGCACGCAATTATGTTATATATCCTAGATAAGGTTCTCTGCGTGACCAGTCAATTAGGGTGGACATCAGTTTTGACAGACCAACTACTCTTCACGTGTCCAATCTAGTAGAATTTGAGTCGTCACATGCGTCACGAAATGAGGTAAGTGGCGCAGGGAGATACCCGACGAAAACCCTTCGACGTTCAAGTCGGCGATCACCTCAAAATATGTACTAAAAAAACTAAAGTTTTTAGAGCATAAATTGAGAGATACCTTGCAAATAGAGAGCTAAAGTCTATTTATAGAATTTTCTAGATGGATAATGGACTTTTGAGGGTGCGGGCCCACTTATGGGCTTTACTCAATAATCTATTGGTGTAACGTTTCGTTTCTATCTTAATTGATGTTATTTGAGATATTAAGTGATTTCAGAATTCGAGAGCCGATTTTTATTAATCAGGGACCTTTTTGTAATTTTTGAAAATTTCAGGGACTAAAACGCAAAATTGAGTTTTGTTATATATTTGAACTTTGACTAAGTCCTTGAATCACTCCATCATCCCCTCCACAACGTTCCTTCACCATTTTAGGCGATCAAAAAGCTTCCAAGCTTTTGTGATTTCGATTCTAGCTCAATCCGTCCGATAGAATTGAATTCTGACTTGATATCTACGATCACAACTTCGAGTGCTCCGTTTGGATGTAAGTTTATCTCAATTTTGAGAGGTTTGAATTTTTGGATGTTGTTAGAATTAAATTATATTCGGAGAGGATGATTATTAGATAGCGGTGACAGTATATCAAAGACGGTTCGAAGATCTAGCGACGATCAGATTTGATATGAATTTTCTTATTATTTTCGAAGATCTGATTTTTGAGATGTGTTGGTATTGTGTTGGATATGATGTTTGAGGATCGGAATGATTATATTGAATTGATATCCTGCTGTATGTGTTTCCGATTTGATCAGTTTACAGCCGTTATGCCGTCAGTTTGAGTTTTGGATATCGTTTCGATATTTTGATCGTATCGAGTTTGATTGAGTTTTGATGTCGATATTGATCTGTGACTTCTTCTGAAAGATTGATTGGGAGTCCTTGGAGTTGCTAGAGTTTCAGCTTTTGTCAGTTTGAAAGAGTTGAGCCGGTATAGTATCGATGTCTTTCTATATCGATTGATGAACTTGAGTTGATATTGAATTGAGGTTTTATTGTGTTACAGATTGAAGAGTGTGAAGCGACGAGAAGAGGTATAAGACGACTTTGGAATGAAATAAGGCGATTAACTTGAATTCGGATTGATTCGAGTGTCCTAAAAGAAATCACATATTGCATGTTTATATGCTTATTAAACTTATGATTGAATTGATTTTTTTGAATGCATGAGATTTCATATGAATTCATATTGAACCGATTGATTATTCATTTTGAATTAGACGATCTGAAGATTATAGTTGAGTGGCCTTGGTAGGCGATTTACTATAAGTGTCGACTAACTCACTATAATGCCCTAGAGTTTAGAGGATTAAAATATACCTCATCCACCTCGAAAGGGGAGTTCGGTGTGATTGTTGGATATTTTAACCTCGGGATCCCAAACCGAAGAAAGAAAGAAGAATTCCTTTTGATTATCTGAGTCTAATAATCCAGAAGTTTTAAAGTCATGCATATCATTTTAATTCCTCAATTGAATGAATTACTTGAGGTATATGTGGAATTTGATTATATATCATGTTTTGATATATTATGTGATATTGTATGCTAGTCTCTTTTACTGGGAATATTATTCTCACCGGATTATCCGGCTGTTGTCTTTGTTTGTATGTGTACTTGGCAACAGGTGGGGCAGGACCGAGTCAGAGGCAACATGGCTAGATGGTTGAGAGGATAGAGTGAGGCTTGGATGTTAGAAGTCGTTTATGTATTCGAACTCCTTTCTGTTTTTGAATAAGTCCGAATTAGATGGATTTTATGCATGTTATATTTGGAGGATTGTATAACTCTAGACCTTATCCTTTTGTATCTTGTCGAATAGGATATTATGTTGTTGTGGTATGGTTTGAGTTGAGTTTGAATTGGAGAAGGAAAACCAGAATTTTTTTGGTACAGAGCATCTCGCTCGATCGGTTAAATCTTACCGATCGAGCGAGCACCCCTGTACTGAGGCAGAGAATAGGACTTTTTGTGTCCGCTCGATCGGAAAGATTTTACCAATTGAGCGGAGGCCCTTTTTTTTTGGACAGTGACTTTTGAATTTTTGGCCGCTCGATCGGTAAGATCTTACCGATCGAGCGAGCACCCCTTTATTTTTATTTTTTTTATGTCTTAATCCTTACTGTTTAATTGAGTTGGTCAATTGCTTTAACTTAAGATTATGATTAGAATCGAGGCCTCACAATTGGACCATTCCATCCCAAATTATTACACACTAAATTTCATTAATTATGAATCTATGGTCAATATCTATCAATATATATAACTTAAGCAACATTTTTACCCATCACAGAAGACTTAATTGAGCAGGGTTTCAAACTCATAAGATGGATCAACATACTAATTTATTTTAATATTTTAGAACAATCTCCCACTTGAGACATATAAGTAATTCATATATTCTATATACATGCAAAACTTGATTTAGCTCTTTCTATCTAAATCAAAATATTTCTTAATAATCTGGTTTATTAATCATGTCAATATAGAATCAAATAGAGTTTCACAAAAGTTATAAATCATTAGACCCATCAATTATCATAATAAAGACATAACCATTAACATATATAGATTAAGAATGAATATAACATTGAAATACATAATGTGATCCAAGAAAAAAAAACATGTATTTCACAAAAGTTATAATGAATTATTTGACCACTTTATTTTAGAGTAGTCAAAATAAATTTTAATCTCTATAAAAACTTAAATTATGTCAAATAAGTCAATACTCAAACCAAACATAAACTCTCATTATACAAACATATCACCTATATGGACAAACATCAATGTATATATATCAATTTAGTAAGAGTAATGCATGCTTGTCTAAACCAATTTAAATTATTGTAGTCGAGTCACAACATCGGACATTCTCATTATGTACTCCCTTATGTTCCCTCTCTTTGTACCACATCGAGAAATATTTATTCAAAATAGTACTCGTCTTGACATTTCCGTTTGCAACAGAATTATCTCCTATTTGATCGAATGAATTTTTTAGCATATATCTTTTTCATTAAGAATTTCACCCCTTATAATATCTGAAATGATGTGTTTCATATTCATTAGACGCATGTAATTTGATCGTTTTAACTATTCAAAAACACATCTTTGATCAACAGAACATCCATTTGGCCGACAAAGGTGTGGAATTATATTCACTCAATGCAAAGTCTAGATCCATGCAATCGAGTATTATTATAACATGATCTTTTCATTTTTGAATTTTGAATAATTAATTAAGTACTATAATGTTGTTCAAGTTGGCAGATATAAAATATGTTAAAACAAAACAGAATGAATGCTCATAATAAATAATAGTTCATGCACAACTAGACCTGGCCATGGGCCGGGTCCGTTCTGGGTTGGCATTTAACCAACCCTTAACCGGCCCGCCTATGGCCGGTTCCGGTCCGGGTCCGATTAACCGCCGGTTCAAGGTTCGGGCTAACCCGTTAAATTTTAAAAAAAAAAATTGCAGCGCCCCAGCGCTTCCAAATCAGAGCTGGGGCAAGACCGCAAGTGAGCAACTTCAATTTTTTTTTAATTTTTAAACAAATTTTTAATAAGACATATTCTTTAAATAATCTCAATCAAATATTTCATATCTCCATAATAAAAATCTATTACATTTATTAAATAAACAATATATTAAAATTTCAACATCTTATGTGAGGCCTCGATTCTAATATTCTATCCTTAAGATAATATAAACAATTATCATGCACCATCTATAAGATAAGGCAACAAGTAATTTTTTTTTTAATTTTTCGGGTGAACAGTGTTGCGCTCGATCCTATAAAAGTCCAGGATCGAGCGCACCAAATTTCAAAACTCTCTGCCGAGAAAAAGAAGTGTGCCGCGCTTGATCCGGCAAAAAGCCAGGATCGAGCGCACCATTTTGTGAAAATCTCTGCCTCGGAAATAACGGGGGCCACGCTCGATCCTGCAATAACCTAGGATTGAGCGCACCCCCTTGCCCAGAAAATTTCAGAACATGGAATGTCTTTCCTTACAAACTCAATCCAATCAATAATCATAACAACATGCATCAATCCAAATTCAAAAATAATCTCGACTACTCGATACAACAAGATACAACCAAGGTTTAAGTTTAGTAATTACTTCAAAATATAACTAGATTCGCATGCATTACAAAACATCAAAAGTTCGAATACATTCGACTTCTAAAAACCAAGCCTCACTTCTAATCTCTCGATCCTCTATCCACGTGGTCTCTGACTGGTACCTGCCCCACCTGTTTCCAAGTACACATACAAACAAATACAACAGCCGGATAATCCGGTGAGAATTGACATTCCCAGTAAAAGAGACTAATATTCTATCAAATAAATATTTCAAGTCATATATGAACTCATTCTTCATATAATCAATTAATCCAATCAAATACTGAATTAAAATGATATGCATATCTTTAAAACTTCTGGATTATCAGACTCAGATAATCGAATGGAATTCTTCTATTCTTTCTTTCTTTCTTCGGTTTGGGATCCCGAGGTTAAAACATCCTACAATCACACCGACTTCCCTCTCGAGGTGGACGAGGCATATTTTAATCCACTAAACTCCAGATCATTATAGTGAGTTAAACAACGAAGTAGTAAATCGCCTACAAAGCACTCGACTACAATCTCTAGATCGTCTAATTCAAAATAAATAATCAATTCGGCTCAATATGAATGCACATGAATCTAATGCATTCAAATAACAATTCAGACATATATTCAAATAAGCACATAAGCACATAAACATGCAATATGTGATTTCTTCTAGGACACTCGAATCAATCCGGACTCGAGTTAATCGTCCTATTTCATTCCAAAGTCATCTTATACCTTTATTCGTGTTGTTCACAATCGTCGATCTGTAAAACAACAATTCTCAATCAAAGTTCCCTCAATCAAAATCTATCCAAATCCATCGAGAAATAAAGAATAACATCGACACTATACCGGCTCAACTCTTCCAACTGATCAAAGCTGTAAGGCTCTCAACTTCCAGGACTTCAAATCAATCTATCAGAAGAAGTCATAGTGATCAAATTGATATCAAAACTCATATCAAACTCGGTATAACTCAAAACATCAAACCGATATCTAAATCTTAAACTGACGGCATAACGGCTATAACTGATCAAACCGGAAATGCAGACAGCAAAACAACAACTCAATAAACTCATTCCAATCCTCAAACCTCAATTTCAACACAATCTCAACACATCACAAAATCAAGGTTTTCGAAAAATAATAAGAAAATCATAACAATTCCGAACGTCGCTCTATTTCAAAACCGACAGATAATAAACGACCAGAACTCTGTCAAGAACAACATACTCGAAACTCGAACGATTCTAACAACATCCAAAAACTAGAATGTATCCGATCGTAGAAAAACTTACGATATAACGGAGCTCTCGTTGCAGTGATCGCTAAACTGCCTTCAGAAATAGATTCTAACGACCGGATCGAGCTCGGAATGAAATCACAAAGCTTGGAAACTCATTTGGGTCGGCTTAAATGGAGGAGGCGTGCTTGAGGAAGGAGGAGAAGTAATGGACCAAGTCAAACTAGACAAGATAATATATAAAATCCATTACTTGCGTTTTAGTCCTTGAAATTTCCAAAATTTTCAAAAAGGACCCTGATCAAAATTAAGTCGGCTCGTGAACTCTGTAATCTCCGATTAACTCAAATAAACTCATTGAAGATAAAAAACGGGGCGTTACAATTCTCCCCCTCTAAGAAAAGATTTCGTCGAAATCATCAATATCAACTCATAAGAAGAAAATTAAGAATTCAAGAATAGAATTAAGAACTCACATGTAGTAGCCCGTACCCTAATTGAGTAATTAAAGGATTAATGCTAATTAATTGAATTGGGTATTGGACGGATCGGAAGCTCCGAAGGCACGATCGGAAGCTCCGAACAGGATCGGAAGCTCCGATGAGCGATCGGAGGCACCGATGTTATTACGTCAGGCATGACGTGTGGTTGGATCGGAAGCTCCGATCAGGACCGGAGGCTCCGATCACCCCTATCCGAAGTCAACAAGTGATATTTTGACACGTGGCAGATCAGGATCTTCGGAAGCTCCGATGGCAGGATCGGACGTTCCGATCGAGGTTCGGACGTTCCGATCAAGGATCGGAAGTTCCGATCGTTGTCTATAAATAGAAGGCCGAGACTTCACTTTCATTTGCCAATTCCGAGTTCTCCTTTCCTTTCTAGTCCTTTTGGAGCTGTTCTAGTCTTCTTAGGCTTGGTCCGGAGGTCGGCGAGGCGTTCGGTAGTCGTAGCGGAGTTGTGCCCAAGTTCTGGAGGCATCGACATCAAAGGGCTAACGACGGACGAAGGTATAGCTTTTGCTTCCTATAAATATTTAGGAGTATGCAATAGCTTAGTTAAGGCTTTTAGAGCACTTTAATGATAGTAGTATCATTTGGCAGTGTAGAGCAGACTATAGGCGTGGACCTAGAGTTGGTAGAGCTTGCACTGTATTGAGGTACGAAAGTACTGTTCGAGATATCCTGACTGAGCATGCATGTATTATGTGACCGCATGATTTATATGCCATGATATTATGCTGCATTCATTTGCATCTTGTTGTATCTCCTTCGAGATGTCTGTTAGTAGGGTTGTACCCTATCCTGTTAGTGGATGGACTTCCATCGATTTGGGTCCGGCGTTTCCACGATTATGTTGGAAAACTGGCGAGTTCCCAGACCAATTACGATTGATACCCGGTGCAGCGGAAGTTTAAAAATTTTGTTATGGAACAATTCCATAGTGTGGGTATCAACCGTTCATCGATTGAATTACGTGTGTGTAAAATTTAAATAACAGTTAAATAAATTTTACCTCAAATCTCGCAACGAGATTAATGGACACCAACAGAACAATTCTGCTCTTGTTGTCTCTCCCTGGAACCGATGAACTCCTTCAATCAGGTCCACGAACAGAGGTTTAATCCCTCTGATAGATTGCACTAGAAAATCTATCAGAAGTTTTCTGCGAAGAGAATACACGAATTTGATTCGTTATTCCTTACTGCGATTCAAAATCACAGACCGGAATTTTCTCGGGCAGAGGGGAGGGGTCGGCCGAAAACGTTTTTGAGAGGGGTAGGGTTTCGAAAATCCTGTCTCAAAAATTATGACCTGTTGTGTGTAATTTCTGTACTGAAATAACTTATTTATAATGCAGGCCACTAACACCTTAGGGCCCATTAATCATAAGCTGGGGCCCGACAAGCAAAGCCCGCTCGTTCAGAAATTAATATAAAATTCATCGTGACTCCGATTGATGAAACGATTTCACCAATGTGCACAGAAACCATTTCTGCACGTTTTAAAGTCAAAATAAATTTTCCTGAATCCGAATTCAGTGGTTTCCAAAAATGTCCATCCCTATGTCATTTTAGGAAATCCTACTCCTTACTCTTATTTAAGAAGTCCAACTCCTTAGTTCATTAAATTTAACTCTTTAAATTTAACTATCTCAACGGGGATTAAAACTCCATTACACTGTGTGACCCTCAATGGTTCAGGGATACAGCTAGCCGTGGGCTCACAACTCCTTGTGACTCGGAACAACACTTTCCGACTTGCCCAACGAATCATGGTAAAGCGCCTAGCAACATCGCCCCATGATTCCCTAGGTATCACTGATAGTGCCTACAAGAACCAGTAGATTTTGGTTAGCGTACAGTACGGTCCCTTCATCCATATATCCCGATCGAATCAACAACCATTGGTATATCGAGAGTCGCTCAAGATTCGATAACTATGCAATACATCTTGAAGATCAAATTAGTGACATCGCATGTGCTACTAAGAAACCATTTCTTAAATCACATCAAGTACTCTGGCCAGAGATTTGTCACACTAATATCTCCTCAGATCGCATAGGATATCCACACTCGCAAGTATGTGGTGAATCCTTGACAACAATGCATTGACTCCTATATGTGTCGTAACTGTACCCAATCTCGACACCTGATGACCCCCATAGAGTCGGTAAACGAGTCAAAGTACAGCACTAGCATATAGAGTCTCCATGATGTTTCAAGTCGTAAGGACTAATGGTGTACAACCAAAACCGCGGACTTTATCCACTCGATAAGTGATAACCACTTGGAAAGTCCGGATAGGGTAGTTCGACTATTCATCCTATGAATATCCATTTGCATGCTTCGAACATCTCCATGTTCCCTACCAATGAAACGTGGTACTCCGCATCGCAAATGCTAGTCTCAAACTCGAGCGATCCTTATCCTTATTATCGGACGGCTCAATTGACTAGGAACGATTTTAGAATATACAGTGACTATAAGATGTATTTCATGATAGACATCTCCATGTTCTACCACATCTTACATACACTATAGTATATTCAAGGTCTTTATCAAAACAACAATAGTATATCACAATATAACAATATGAAGTAATATAAAGTCATTGCCATAAAAGTGTAAATAATATTAAACAAAAGATTGTTTATACAAAGAGTCAACAAAGCCCATAGCCACACAGTTGGCTCACTGGGCACCCACTCTTACAATCTCCCACTTGCCCTATAGCCAACTAGTCATACTACGTAGACCCATTGCTTCGCGATGTTTGTCAAACAATGGTCCTGGCAAAGGCTTAGTAAGTGGATCAGCGATATTGTCTGCAGAGGCCACTCGTTCGACAATGATGTCTCCTCTTTCCACAATCTCCCGGATTATGTGGTATTTCCTCAGTACGTGTTTGGATCTTTGATGAGACCTTGGTTCCTTTGCTTGAGCAACGGCACCCGTGTTGTCACAGTACACCGGGACTGGACCAACAAATTCAGTAATAACGCCCAACTCTTGGACGAACTTCCTCATCCAAACGACCTCTTTAGCAGCAGCTGATGCTGCAATGTATTCAGCCTCAGTGGTGGAATCCGCTGTGGTGTCCTGCTTGGAACTCTTCCAAGAGACAGCACCGCCATTGAGCATGAACACAAATCCAGAGGTTGACTTCGAGTCATCCACATCACTTTGGAAGCTAGAGTCGGTATAGCCTTCCAATTTGAGATCTCGTCCTCCATACACCATGAACATATTCTTAGTCCTTCGCAAGTACTTAAGAATGTCCTTCACGGCTTTCCAATGCATTTGACCAGGATTAGACTGATATCTGCTCGTGACACTCAGAGCAAATGCTACATCCGGTCTGGTAGATATCATCCCATACATGATACTACCTATAGCTGACGCATATGGTACATGTGTCATATTCTCTATCTCTGCATCAGTCTTGGGACACATAGACTTGGATAGAGAAACTCCATGACACATGGGTAGATGTCCTCTTTTGGACCCATCCATTGAAAACCGTTTCAATATGGTATCGATGTAGGTTGATTGAGTGAGTCCTATCATTCTCTTAGACCTATCTCTATAGATCTGTATCCCAAGAATGTAGGATGCCTCTCCCAAATCCTTCATCGAAAATCTACCTGATAACCATATCTTTGTTGACTGCAACATCCCTACATCATTCCCAATGAGTAGGATGTCATCAACATAAAGTACTAAGAATGTCACCGCATCCTTAACTACTTTCTTGTACACGCAAGGTTCCTCCGGGTTCTTGATGAAACCAAAATCTTTTATTGTTTCATCAAATTTCTGGTTCCAACTTCTTGATGCTTGTTTTAGACCATAAATTGATCTCTGAAGCTTGCATACCTTATGCTCGCTTCCCATGGATGTGTACCCCTCAGGCTGCTTCATATAGATTTCTTCCTTAATGTCTCCATTAAGAAAAGCAGTCTTCACATCCATTTGCCATATCTCATAGTCATACCATGCAGCTATGGCAATCAGGATTCTTATGGACTTGAACATTGCAACTGGTGAAAAGGTTTCATCATAGTCAACTCCTTGCCTTTGAGTATAACCTTTCGCCACCAATCGCGCCTTGTAGGTCAATACCTTACCATCAGGCCCAAGCTTTCTCTTGTAGATCCATTTACACCCTATTGGAACAATTCCATCGGGAGGATCTACTAAAGACCAAACTTGGTTTGTATGCATCGAATCCAATTCTGACTGCATAGCTTCAAGCCATAAATTCGAATCCGCATCAGAAATTGCTTCCTTGAAGTTTCTTGGATCACATCCAATGTCGGGTTCATCTTGATCCCCTTCAAGAAGAAGACCATATCGAACTGGAGGTCTAGAAGTCCTTTCGGATCTTCTAGGTGCAGGCGTGTCCAGCAATGGTTCCTGAGGTGTAGGATCGTTATTTTGTATTTCGGGTTCTTCTCGAACTTCTTCGAGTTCCATCATCTCGCCTTTCTTATCCAATAAGAACTCCTTCTCCAAGAAGGTGGCATTCCTAGAAACAAACACCTTTGTTTCAGCAGGATAATAGAAATAATATCCGATTGAATTCTTCGGATACCCTACAAAATAACATAAGCTGGATCGACTATCCAACTTATCTCCCACTGTCCGCTTCACGTAAGCAGGACATCCCCAAATCCTCAAGTACGAATACTTAGGAGCTTTGCCATTCCATAACTCGTATGGTGTTTTGTCCACTGCTTTAGTGTGGACGTTGTTCAACAACAATACCGCCGTTTCAAGCGCATAGCCCCAAAACGAAGGTGGAAGCTCAGTGAAGCTCATCATAGATCGAACCATGTCCAACAAAGTTCGATTACGACGCTCCGATACACCATTAAGCTGTGGTGTCATAGGAGGAGTCCACTGAGAGAGAATCCCATTCTCTTTCAGATAGTCCAAAAACTCGGTACTCAAGTATTCTCCACCTCGATCCGATCGAAGTGCTTTAATACTTTTACCTAGCTTGTTTTCTACTTCAGCCCTGAATTCTTTGAACTTTTCAAATGCTTCAGACTTATATTTCATTAAATATAAATACCCATACCTTGAATAATCATCAGTAAAGGTAATGAAGTAGGTGTGGCCATGTTGAGTCCCTACTCTAAATGGACCACAAACATCTGTATGGATCAAATCCAACAGATTCTGACTACGCTCAGGTTTCCCTTTAAAAGGAGATTTAGTCATTTTTCCTTTTAGGCAGGATTCACAAGTAGGTAGAGAGTTAATATCAGACATATCAAACATGCCCTCTCCCACTAGCTTGTTCATCCTCCTTGAGGAAATATGACCTAGTCTAGCGTGCCAAAGGTTTGCCGGGTTTTGACTATCGATTTTCCTTTTGTTTGTTGTCGCCGGTTTGTCAATACAATTCACTGGAACGTCTTTTAGTTTTAAATTGTATAGATCGTTTTCAAGTTGTCCATTTCCAATTAAACATTCATTCTTGTAAATATTGCAAATCCCATTCACAAAATTACAAGAATAACCATCTCTATCAAGCATAGAAATAGAAATAATGTTTTTAATTAAATCTGGCACAAATAAAACATCTCTCAACAATAATTTAAAACCGTTCTGCAATATCAAACAAACATCTCCAATGGCCGTAGCTTCAACTCTGGAACCATTCCCGAGCCTCAGCTGGGTCTCACCCATTCTAAGCCTGCGACTTCTTGTCATCACCTGCAAATCATTGCAAATGTGAGATCCACATCCGGTATCCAATACCCAAGAAGTTGTATTAAGTGACATGTTTATTTCGATATAGAACATACCCTTTGCAGTTCCCAACTGCTCAAGATACTCCTTGCAGTTGCGCTTCCAATGACCCGGCTTCTTGCAGTAATGGCAAACATCCTTGGATTTTCCATTGTTTGAAGCCTTTGTCTTTTGCTTCTTCTCGAGTTCCACTTTCTTGGGTGGGGCAGAACGTTTCTTGCCCTTCATACTTGGCCCCTTCTTAGCAGAAGATGAGGAGCCCACCAAGAAAGCTGGCTTATCCTTCTTAAGTGTGGATTCATATGTAACGAGCATATTGACCATCTCTTCAAGGGTGGCCTCTATCTTGTTCATATTAAAATTTATCACGAATCCATTAAATGAAGAAGGAAGAGATAGAAGCAGCAAGTCCACATTGAGTTCATGCTCCAACACCAAATCTAGGGTCGCCAACTTCTGTATGAGCCAAATCACTCGTACCCCATGATCACGGACCGAAGTCCCTTCACGCATGCGGCACGTCATCAACTCCTTAACAGTAGCGAACCTTTCAGCCCTCGACTGAGCCCCAAAAAGTTCCTTGAGTTGCGTGTGAATGTCAGCAGCATTCACCGTGTCCTCAAATCGCCTCTGGAGTTCATCAGACATCGAGGCTTGCATATAGCATTTGGTCTTGATGTCATGGTCACACCATGCATCAAGTTTGGCCAATTCCTCCGGACTTATGTCAGCTGGTGCTTCCTTCGGAGGTGCTTTCTCTAACACGTAGAGCATTTTCTCCGAAGTTAAGACAATCTTCAACTTCCGGAACCATTCCGTATAGTTGGCGCCAGTCAGCTTGTTTTGTTCGAGGATCGAGAATAAAGGATTTCGCGAATTCATTGTATGAAATACTGAAAAGGAAAAACAGACATATATCAATGATTGTTTAACAATTTACTAAGACATAAAATAGGCGAATTTAATTTTATGAATCTCACTCCCACTATTTTAACGATTTCACCACCCTCTAGTGAAAACGGGAAACTTTTTCCTTAGTGAGAACATGGAGTCCAATTGACAAACTTATGGTCCCGAATAATATCAGCCAACCATAATTCTCAAAAGGTAGAGCCCAATTGCTTCCAAAGCAACCCCATGTGTTTACCTCATGTCCAATAAGGGCCCAATAATATGACGCCGTTTAAAGTGACATGTCAAGATGACCCATCAATATTAAGTTGTGATGGACGGTCGCCATGTGGATCCCCCAATAATATGAGCCGATCCCATGGGAGTTCCACCCAACTTACAACATTTGTCGATCCAATGTACAGCTTTCCGACGGACGGGCCCCCCCAATAATATGAGCCGGACCGTATCCGCGGGTAGCATCACATACATTGACCGTTGATGGAAGGTAGGAACATTTAAACAATATTTAAATTTCCTTTATTTATCTTGATATAAATTTTAAATCATATTTAAAATGAGGGATTTTATTTATAAAAATATTTGTCTCATCATATTTAATTTATTGCATGCATTGCCGGATTCACGCAATTTATGTCTAAACATGCATACAATCATAATATCACATATTATATAGGATGATCGATTCCATTTCTAATTGACCCGTGGTTGCCAATCACGGGTCTTAGTCCAATCCTAGGTAATATGCAGTATGCAAATGCAATCCTATTACATATGCTTCCAATTTACATTTCTTCAGTCTTCATTGTCTGCTGGGCCCACCATCTTCAAATCTTGATCTCCCACTAAATCTAATGTATTTACAATAAATAACAATGACAAGTAGGGGATACATTTTTAGGGGGTGGGAACGGGCTATAAACCAAGCCCACTTTTATTACATATGACATTCATATCGGGCCATAAACCAGGCCCATTAATAAAACCAACAACAATAAAGACAAAATGTAAATTCCTAACATACACCTACAAAATTGGTCATGGCAATCGATCATCCTTATCCAATAACATTTAATTCAAAATTAATTTATTGGATAACATGCTGTGGCAATTCAAATTTAAACAAGATAAAATCATATTTTATATATAAAATCACATTTCACATATAAAATCATATTTTATCTCCATATCAAATAAAATCATATTTTATCTATAAAATCCAATTTTACAAATAAAATCATATTTTACTTAATATATCATAAGATCATATCTTATCATCAATTGTACCAAAATAATTGATTTCAAAATTCAATTTACGGATAAAATATTAAAATTTTCCAAAAATTCAAATTTATCCAAAATCAATTTTAAAATTTACGGACTCGAACAATTCGATCCGAAATCTCGTGAACCAATCAAAAACAATTTTTGACCGGACCAAAAATAAAATTTTAACATATTAAAATTAATTTTTAATAAAATATTAATTTTTCCCGCGGGCCACCCGGGACACTCCCGGGTTGGCCCGCACCCGGGGCGCGGGCCGGGGCAGCCCGGCTGCCCCCTTAGGGCAGCAACGCTTGCTGCCCTGGCGGCGCCTGGCGCTGCCGCTGGGCGGCGCCGAGCGCTGCCCTGGGCAGCGCCGAGCGCTGCCCTGCGCAGCGCCCAGCGCTGCGCTGGGCAGCGCCGTGCGCCGCCCTGGGCGGCGCCGTGCGCCCCCTTTGGGCGGCGCCGTGCGCCGCCCCTGGGGGCAGCGACCATCGCTGCCCCCTCCGGGCAGCGATCCAATCGCTGCCCGGGTTTCGCCCCCGGAAAAAAAAATTTTTTTTTTTATTAAAAATATTTATTTTGTTTCAAAAACCGAGACTCAAAAATTTTGTACAATTGATTAATTCAATCGATTGATCTGAGCAACCTGGCTCTGATACCACTGTTGGAAAACTGGCGAGTTCCCAGACCAATTACGATTGATACCCGGTGCAGCGGAAGTTTAAAAATTTTGTTATGGAACAATTCCATAGTGTGGGTATCAACCGTTCATCGATTGAATTACGTGTGTGTAAAATTTAAATAACAGTTAAATAAATTTTACCTCAAATCTCGCAACGAGATTAATGGACACCAACAGAACAATTCTGCTCTTGTTGTCTCTCCCTGGAACCGATGAACTCCTTCAATCAGGTCCACGAACAGAGGTTTAATCCCTCTGATAGATTGCACTAGAAAATCTATCAGAAGTTTTCTGCGAAGAGAATACACGAATTTGATTCGTTATTCCTTACTGCGATTCAAAATCACAGACCGGAATTTTCTCGGGCAGAGGGGAGGGGTCGGCCGAAAACGTTTTTGAGAGGGGTAGGGTTTCGAAAATCCTGTCTCAAAAATTATGACCTGTTGTGTGTAATTTCTGTACTGAAATAACTTATTTATAATGCAGGCCACTAACACCTTAGGGCCCATTAATCATAAGCTGGGGCCCGACAAGCAAAGCCCGCTCGTTCAGAAATTAATATAAAAATTCATCGTGACTCCGATTGATGAAACGATTTCACCAATGTGCACAGAAACCATTTCTGCACGTTTTAAAGTCAAAATAAATTTTCCTGAATCCGAATTCAGTGGTTTCCAAAAATGTCCATCCCTATGTCATTTTAGGAAATCCTACTCCCTTACTCTTATTTAAGAAGTCCAACTCCTTAGTTCATTAAATTTAACTCTTTAAATTTAACTATCTCAACGGGGATTAAAACTCCATTACACTGTGTGACCCTCAATGGTTCAGGGATACAGCTAGCCGTGGGCTCACAACTCCTTGTGACTCGGAACAACACTTTCCGACTTGCCCAACGAATCATGGTAAAGCGCCTAGCAACATCGCCCCATGATTCCCTAGGTATCACTGATAGTGCCTACAAGAACCAGTAGATTTTGGTTAGCGTACAGTACGGTCCCTTCATCCATATATCCCGATCGAATCAACAACCATTGGTATATCGAGAGTCGCTCAAGATTCGATAACTATGCAATACATCTTGAAGATCAAATTAGTGACATCGCATGTGCTACTAAGAAACCATTTCTTAAATCACATCAAGTACTCTGGCCAGAGATTTGTCACACTAATATCTCCTCAGATCGCATAGGATATCCACACTCGCAAGTATGTGGTGAATCCTTGACAACAATGCATTGACTCCTATATGTGTCGTAACTGTACCCAATCTCGACACCTGATGACCCCCATAGAGTCGGTAAACGAGTCAAAGCACAGCACTAGCATATAGAGTCTCCATGATGTTTCAAGTCGTAAGGACTAATGGTGTACAACCAAAACCGCGGACTTTATCCACTCGATAAGTGATAACCACTTGGAAAGTCCGGATAGGGTAGTTCGACTATTCATCCTATGAATATCCATTTGCATGCTTCGAACATCTCCATGTTCCCTACCAATGAAACGTGGTACTCCGCATCGCAAATGCTAGTCTCAAACTCGAGCGATCCTTATCCTTATTATCGGACGGCTCAATTGACTAGGAACGATTTTAGAATATACAGTGACTATAAGATGTATTTCATGATAGACATCTCCATGTTCTACCACATCTTACATACACTATAGTATATTCAAGGTCTTTATCAAAACAACAATAGTATATCACAATATAACAATATGAAGTAATATAAAGTCATTGCCATAAAAGTGTAAATAATATTAAACAAAAGATTGTTTATACAAAGAGTCAACAAAGCCCATAGCCACACAGTTGGCTCACTGGGCACCCACTCTTACAATTATCTCGGTATGGGAGCCACCTCCTGAAGCGACGGCACAGCGTGCTACATACCAGGGCCCGGTCTGTCTCTGTTATCTGATCCTTGACCTCGAGTCTATAGGGAGTTCACTTTGCATGCATGTATACTCATACTCTCGCACTGAGCGTTTTATGCTCACGTCTCGTACTCTGTATTTTCTGGACACCCTATTCCATGGGGCAGGTTTGCGATTGGATGAGGAGGGTGGATCCAGGAGGGGCTAGTCAGTGGTTGGCCAGCTGGAGCTTCGCTTAGGTTTTATTACTGTTGTTTGGGTTTATACAGCTATTCAATTTGGTTGTATATTATTGGATAAATTACAGATTCCTTTACTTGGGGTTGTAAACTATTTATGGTTTCCGCAGTTTTATTCTGATATCTGTTTAATTAAGTTAATTGCATGCCTAAGTTCTGTTTAGTAGGTGATCCGGGTAAGGGTCACTACATTTATGGTATCAGAGCATGCAAAAGATTTCTTGGGATTTAGTCTCATCTTGAGGTGTTTTTGTAGATGTCAAATCGTGACGACCAGAGTTCTCATGGCAGTGTTGGTGGGCGTTGGGGTGATGCCGACTGGGAGTCTCGTCAAGAACGGCGTCATCGTCACCATGACGACGAGCGTTTCACTGTGCGTCGATTTTTAGCTATGGGTCCTAAGCCCTTAGTTGGAGGTGAGTCTCCGGAGGATGCGGAGAACTGGTTAGACCGCATGGAGACGACTTTTCAGACTTTCCAATGCACCGATGAGCAGAAGGTGGAGACCCTTGGCTATCTTCTGGATGGGCGTGCGCGCAGGTGGTGGAGGTTTACTTCTGCACCTTTTGTTGCGGCGAGAGGAGTGGCCACCTGGGCCGAGTTCCGCACAGCTTTCCAAAAGGGGTATTTTCCTCCTACACTCCGTCAGTCGAAGGCAGGCGAGCTACTGAGTCTGCGACAGGGAGCCATGTCTATCGATGAGTATCAGCAGAGGTTCTTTGATCTGTTATCCTATTGTCCCGAGATTTCTGATAGCTCAGAGATGAAGTATAATCTGTTCCTTCAGGGCCTTAACCCTGAGATCCATGATCGTGTGGCATTTGGCGACGACATGTCCTACGAGGGTTTGGTGAGCCGTTGTCACCAGGCGGAGGACAGCATTCGGCGGAACAGGTCTTTCCCTCAGTCGAGGCCTGCTAGTTCTTTGGGTCCCCGTGCCCAAACTTTCAAGAAGTCTGGATCTTCTTCTTCCTCTGGTTCTGGAGGTGTTGTTCGTTTCGGTAAGAAGAACAAGTGTGATCACTGTGGGAAGAACCATCCATCCAACAAGTGCCGCAGAGCTGCTGGAGCTTGTTTCCGTTGTGGAGAGATTGGTCATATCCGGAGGGATTGTCCACAGTCTGGGGGAGGCGGTTCTGGATCTGGTTCAGGATCGGGTTCTCAGGCCACCGTTCAGCAGAGGTCGCAGGGACAGTCTGCTGGGAGTTCTCATTTGAGGCCACGAGCTTCTGGCCAAGTTTTTGCCCTGAGACATGATCAGGCTGTGGAAGAGAATGAGAAAATCATCGCAGGTACATTTCTGCTTTATGGTATACCTGCTCTTGTACTTATTGACACTGGTGCATCTCATTCCTTCATTTCTGCACGTTTTGTTAAGAGGCATAAGTTACCATGCATTGCACTAGACGTAGTGATGTCTGTTTCTACTCCGACGGGCCAATCTGCTTTGGCTAAGCGTCTAGTGATGGGTTGCCCTTTAGAGTTCGAAGGGAACATTCTGTTAGCGAATCTCATGGTCCTGGCGATGGACGACTTTGATTGCATTATGGGAATAGATGTGTTGACTACCTATCGAGCTTCAGTGGACTGCTATCAGAGATTAGTACGCTTTCATCCGGAAGGGAGTGAGAGTTGGTTTTTCTATGGTGAGGGAGCGCGACCCCCGATGCCTTTGGTATCAGCTTTGAGAGCCTGTCGAGCTCTGAAGTCTGGCGGGGAAGGCTACCTTATCTATGCAGTTGATTTGTCTGCTGAGAGTATTGGGTTAGAGAGCATTCCTGTTGTGGATGAATTTCCAGATGTATTTCCTGATGAGATACCGGGTTTTCCTCCTGCTAGGGAAGTCGAGTTTGGCATAGAGTTGATGCCGGGTACTTTGCCTATTTCTAGAGCACCGTATCGTCTGGCTCCGTCAGTGATGCGTGATTTAAAGAATCAGCTACAGGATCTTTTGGACAAGGGGTACATTTGTCCTAGTGTGTCTCCTTGGGGAGCTCCTGTTCTCTTCGTGAAGAAAAAGGATGGATCGATGCGGCTGTGCATTGACTATCGGCAGCTGAATCGAGTCACTGTGAAGAACAAGTATCCGTTGCCTCGTATTGATGACTTGTTCGATCAGCTGCAGGGCACGTCAGTTTACTCCAAGATTGACTTGAGATCTGGGTATCATCAGTTGAGAGTCCGTGATCAGGATGTAGCCAAGACTGCATTCCGTACTCGCTATGGGCATTACGAGTTTCTAGTGATGCCATTTGGTTTGACTAATGCGCCGGCTATATTCATGGATTTGATGAACCGTGTCTTCAGGGAGTATTTGGACAAGTTTGTCGTGGTCTTCATTGACGATATCTTGGTGTATTCGCGTAATACGGAAGAACATGTTTCTCACTTGCGGTTGGTACTACAGACTCTTCGAGATGAGCAGTTGTACGCCAAGCTGAGCAAGTGTGAGTTCTGGATGGATAGAGTGGTCTTTCTTGGCCATATCATATCCAGGGAAGGGATTTCTGTTGATCCAAGCAAGATTGAAGCGGTACTTAATTGGTCGCGTCCGACGACAGTTGCTGAGATCCGTAGTTTTCTGGGTCTAGCAGGATATTATCATCGCTTTATTCTGAACTTCTCTCAGTTAGCTCGAACGTTGACGCAGCTTACCCGCAAGGGTGTGGATTTTGAGTGGTCCTCCGAGTGTGAGGAGAATTTCCGTGAGCTTCGACGGCGGTTGACTTCTGCGCCGGTGTTGGCATTACCGTCAGGATCTGGAGGGTATGTAGTTTACACGGATGCTTCTCTTCAGGGGTTGGGTTGTGTCCTGACTCAGAATGGGCATGTGATCGCATACGCTTCTAGACAGCTGAAGCTTCACGAGGACAACTACCCAGTCCATGATTTGGAGTTAGCAGCCATTGTGTTCGCTTTGAAGATCTGGCGTCATTATCTGTATGGCGAGAAATTTGAGATCTTCACCGACCAAAAGAGTCTCAAGTATTTGTTCACTCAGGCGGAGTTGAACATGAGGCAGAGACGTTGGATGGACTTGCTTAAGGATTATGATTGCGAGATTAAGTACCATCCGGGAGCTGCTAATCTCACCGCTGATGCTTTGAGTCGCAAGGTGCGATTATCCGCACTTCAGACTTGTTCTATGTCTAGTGCGATCAGTGACTGTTGTACTTCAGGTTATACCTTCAAACATAAGAAAGGTATGCAGAGTATCCAGATGTTTGCGATATTATCTGAGCCAGCCTTGTATTCACGGATCCGAGATGCTCAGATGTCTGATTCGAAGACCCAGCGTTTAGCTCGTCTAGCTAACGAGGGTAGCTCGTCTGGATTTCATTATCAGTCAGATGGCTTTCTGTGTTTGTCTGGTAGGCTTGTGATTCCGCAGGATGAAGAGTTGCGAGAGGAGATTTTGTCTCAGGCGCATCGCACTAAGTTGAGTATTCATCCTGGGAGCAACAAGATGTACAAGGATCTACGTACTCGTTTCTGGTGGAAGGGAATGAAACGCAGTGTTTATCAGTTTGTTTCGAGATGTTTGGTGTGTCAACAGGTCAAGGCATAGCACCGACGACCTGGAGGATTGCTTCACAGTCTGCCTATTCCTGAATGGAAATGAGAGTTTATCACTATGGACTTTGTGACCCATTTGCCGGTATCCCCGAAGAACTGTGATGCTATCTGGGTTGTGGTGGACCGACTCACCAAGTCAGCGCATTTCATTTCCTATAGCCGAGAGTACTCTATGGATCGCATGGCACGGATGTACATTCAGGAGATCGTTCGACTTCATGGAGTGCCTGTGAGCATTGTCAGC
Source organism: Henckelia pumila (assembly GCF_033568475.1). Lineage (NCBI taxonomy): Eukaryota > Viridiplantae > Streptophyta > Magnoliopsida > Lamiales > Gesneriaceae > Henckelia > Henckelia pumila. The sequence goes on along the minus strand of NC_133123.1, from coordinate 144,467,117 downwards.
GATCGGGACCCCAGGTTTACTTCTAGATTCTGGGGGAGTGTTCAGCGTGCGATGGGTACTACTCTCAGTTTGAGTACAGCCTATCATCCGGAGACTGATGGTCAGTCAAAGCGCACTATCCGTACGCTAGAGGATATGCTTAGAGCGTGCGTCTTGGATTTTGGTCCAGCCTGGCATGATCATTTGCCGTTGATCGAGTTCGCTTACAACAACAGCTATCATACTAGTATTGGGATGGCACCTTTTGAGGCGTTGTATGGGCGACGTTGTCGTACTCCACTCTTTTGGGAAGAAGTGGGGGAGAGACAGGCTGAGGGACCAGAATTTATCCAGCAGGCGATAGACATTGTTGATCAGATCAAGAAACGGATTAAGACTGCACAGGATCGTCAGGCCAGCTATGCTAATATCAAGCGTAGGCCTTTGCAGTTCAAGGTCGGGGAGAAAGTGTTTCTGAGAGTGTCACCTTTCCGCAAGATTCTCAGATTTGGCCTTAAGGGCAAGTTGTCTCCCAGATTTATCGGTCCGTTTGAGATCTTGGAGAGCATTGGCGATTTGGCTTATCGACTAGCTTTGCCACCGCATCTATCCAGTATTCACGACGTGTTCCACGTATCTCTGTTGCGACGGTATGTGGCGGATGAATCTCATATTCTGCAGCGGTCTGAGGTTCAGATAGACAAGGATTTGACTTATGTTGAGAAACCTCTTCGTATCCTGGATTATAAGGATAAGGTCTTACGGAACAAAGTAATTCCTTTGGTTTTAGTTCAGTGGCAGCGCAGAGGCACTGAGGAAGCTACTTGGGAGCTTGAGGACAGGATGTGTAAAGACCATCCTGAGTTGTTTTGATTTCATTCTTTAAGTTGTATTCAGTTGCAAACTCTGTAAACGTTTGATTTGAATAAGAATGTTTCTGATTTCTGTATTTGCATTCGGTACTTAAGATCTGTTTTCGAGGACGAAATATCTTAAGTGGGGGAGAATGTAGTAGCCCGTACCCTAATTGAGTAATTAAAGGATTAATGCTAATTAATTGAATTGGGTATTGGACGGATCAGAAGCTCCGAAGGCACGATCGGAAGCTCCGAACAGGATCGGAAGCTCCGATGAGCGATCGGAGGCACCGATGTTATTACGTCAGGCATGACGTGTGGTTGGATCGAAAGCTCCGACTAGGACCGGAGGCTCCGATCAGGACCGGAGTCTCCGATCAGGACCGGAGGCTCCGATCACCCCTATCCGGAGTCAACAAGTGATATTTTGACATGTGGCAGATCAGGATCTTCGAAAGCTCCGATGGCAGGATCGGACGTTCCGATCGAGGTTCGGACGTTCCGATCAAGGATCGGAAGTTCCGATCGTTGTCTATAAATAGAAGGCCGAGACTTCACTTTCATTTGCCAATTCCGAGTTCTCCTTTCCTTTCTAGTCCTTTTGGAGCTATTATAGTCTTCTTAGGCTTGGTCCGGAGGTCGGCGAGGCGTTCGGTAGTCGTAGCGGAGTTGTGCCCAAGTTCTGGAGGCATCGACATCAAAGGGCTAACGACGGACGAAGGTATAGCTTTTGCTTCCTATAAATATTTAGGAGTATGCAATAGCTTAGTTAAGGCTTTTAGAGCACTTTAATGATAGTAGTATCATTTGGCAGTGTAGAGCAGACTATAGGCGTGGACCTAGAGTTGGTAGAGCTTGCACTGTATTGAGGTACGAAAGTACTGTTCGAGATATCCTGACTGAGCATGCATGTATTATGTGACCGCATGATTTATATGCCATGATATTATGCTGCATTCATTTGCATCTTGCTGTATCTCCTTCGAGATGTCTGTTAGTAGGGTTGTACCCTATCCTGTTAGTGGATGGACTTCCATTGATTTGGGTCCGGCGTTTCCACGGTTATCTCGGTATGGGAGCCACCTCCTGAAGCGACGGCACAGCGTGCTACATACCAGGGCCCGGTCTGTCTCTGTTATCTGATCCTTGACCTCGAGTCTATAGGGAGTTCACTTTGCATGCATGTATACTCATACTCTCGCACTGAGCGTTTTATGCTCACGTCTCGTACTCTGTATTTTCTGGACACCCTATTCCATGAGGCAGGTTTGCGATTGGACGAGGAGGGTGGATCCAGGAGGGGCTAGTCAGTGGTTGGCCAGCTGGAGCTTCGCTTAGGTTTTATTACTGTTGTTTGGGTTTATACAGCTATTCGATTTGGTTGTATATTATTGGATAAATTACAGATTCCTTTACTTGGGGTTGTAAACTATTTATGGTTTCCGCAGTTTTATTCTGATATCTGTTTAATTAAGTTAATTGCATGCCTAAGTTCTGTTTAGTAGGTGATCCGGGTAAGGGTCACTACATCACATCAGATAAAAAAATCCGGAAATCTCTGCCTCATATCAGATTCTGTCTCCCAAGTCGCTTCTTCGACTCCGTGACGACTCCACTGAACTTTCACCAAAGGAATCGTTTTGGTTCTGAGCTGTTTCTCCTTTCTGTCAAGGATCTGAATCGGTCTCTCGAAATAAATCAGAGTTTCATCAAGTTCGGCTTCATTAGGTTGAAGAACATAAGAAGGATCTGGATGATACTGCCGTAGCATAGAGACATGGAAGACGTCGTGAATACCAGATAAAAAAGGAGGAAGTGCTAATCGGTAGGCTAGATCGCCTATCTTCTGTAAAATCTCATACGGACCGATGAATCTTGGTGACAACTTTCCTCTCTTCCCAAATCTAACAGTACCTCTAAACGGAGAAATCTTCAAGAATACTCGGTCTCCCTGATCAAAAGATAGAGGTCTGCGACGGATATTTGCATACTTCGCTTGTCGGTCCTGAGCAGTCTTCATTCTCAACCGAATAATCTTCACCTGCTCAGCCATATCACGAATCATATCTGGTCCCAAGTCTGGGGACTCAGACATCTCATCCCAGTAAAGAGGAGATCTGCACTTATTTCCGTACAACGCTTCAAAGGGTGCCATTTCTATACTCGTCTGGAAGCTGTTGTTGTATGAAAACTCGACGAGAGGCAAAGAATCTTGCCAAGTAGTGCCAAAGACAAGCACCACTGCTCTTAACATATCCTCTAGAGTCTGAATCATCCGCTCAAACTGACCGTCGGTCTGAGGATGATAAGCTGTACTCAGATGCAACTTAGTACCAAGAGCCTCTTGCAGGCTGTGCCAAAAATGAGAAGTAAACCGAGGATCTCGGTCAGAAACAATCGATCTCGGTACCCCGTGCAATCTGAAAATTTCTCTGACATACAAATCGGCCATCTGATCATGGCGGCACGTCATCCGATAAGGAATTAAGCAAGCAGACTTCGTCAACCTATCAATCACTACCCAAATAGCATCGCATCGTTGAACCGATCGGGGTAGTTTCGTGACGAAATCCATCGAAATGTGATCCCACTTCCATTCTGAAATAGACAGACGGTGCAAAAGCCCACCCGGTCTCTTTCTCTCAGCTTTAACTTGCTGACAGTTCAAACAATGGGATACAAACCTCACCACATCCTTCTTCAACTTCTTCCACCAGAACTGACTCTTCAAGTCGTTATACATCTTTCGGCCTCCGGGATGAACACTGAACCGACTACAATGTGCCTCTCTCAGAATACGCTGTCTTAAATCATCAATCTTAGGCACAACAATACGGCTATTCACAAATAAAACATCATCTCTGACCTGAAACTCAGACTGGTGTCCTGATCTCACCTTCTCTATCGAATTCTGAATACTCTCATCTGATTTCTGTGCTTCTCTGATCGACACAAACAACTCTGGCTCGGCCTGAATCGCACAAACTCTGATCGGATTCCTATCTGATTCAAACTCCAACCCAGAAGTACAACAGTCATCGATCAAACGAGAAACACCGATCGTCAAAAGAGATAAAGAGCAAAGCTTGCGACTCAAAGCATCAGCAGCCGCATTCGACTTCCCCGGATAATACTTAATCTTGCAGTCGAAGTCCTTCAACAAATCTAGCCATCTTCTCTGTCTCATATTCAATTCTGACTGCGAAAACAAGTACTTCAGACTCTTATGGTCAGAAAAGATCTCGAAAGACTCACCGTAGAGATAGTGACGCCAGATCTTCAAGGCAAAAACAATAGCAGCGAGTTCAAGATCATGAACTGGATAGCGAGTCTCGTGCGGTTTCAACTGCCTCAACGCATATGCTATCACGTGCTTCTTCTGCATAAGAACACATCCGATACCTAGATGAGAAGCATCGCAATAAACTGTGAAACCTCCAGAACCAGATGGAATAGAAAGAATCGGAGCACTGGTTAATCTCTTCTTTAACTCAACAAAACTGGCTTCACAATCATCTGTCCACAGAAAAGGAGCATTCTTCTGAGTCAGCTGGGTAATAGACTTTGCAATAGAAGAAAAACCCTAAATAAATCTGCGATAGTACCATGCTAAACCCATAAAGCTGCGGATCTCAGGCACCAAAGTCGGCCTTCGCCAGTTCATCACTGCTTCTATCTTGCTGGGATCAACAGTAATCCCTTCTCCTGAAATAATGTGCCCCAAAAAGACAACTCTGTCAAGCCAAAACTCACACTTCGAAAGCTTGGCGAATAACTGTTCTGTCCTCAAAATCTGCAAAACTGTTCTCAGATGCTCTGCATGCTCGGCATGCTCGGCACGACTCTTAGAATAGAAAAAGATATCATAAATGAAAATAATCACAAACTCATCAAGAAAACGCTGAAAGATTCGGTTCATCAATCCCATAAAGACTGCGGGGCGTTAGTCAAACCGAACGGCATGACAAGAAATTCAAAGTGGCCATACCTCGTTCGAAACGCAGTCTTAGGAACATCCTCTTCACGAACTCTCAGCTGATGATACCCAGACCTCAAATCTATCTTTGAATAGATACAAGAACCCTGCAACTGGTCAAAAAGGTCATCGATACGCGGTAAAGGATACCTATTCTTCACCGTCGCTTGATTCAGTTGGCGGTAGTCGATGCAGAGTCTCATTGAGCCATCCTTCTTTCTCACAAACAGAACAGGAGCACCCCAAGGCGTCACACTCGGTCTAATGTATCCCTTGGCAATCAAATCTTCCAATTGCTCCTTCAGTTCTTTCAATTCGATCGGAGCCATTTGGTATGGAGCTTTCAAAATTGGCTGAGTACCTGTCATCAAATCAATGCCGAATTCAATCTCCCTAATCGGTGGCAAACCCGGAATTTCATCTGCAAACACATCAGGGAATTCCCTAACCATTGGTATATCGTTCAGCTCAGGGCTAGACTTCAGAATATCGATCGCATAAACAAGAAATCCTTCGGCTCCTCTCTATAATAATCTAGTCATAGATAAGACAGATATCAAAGGAATTTTAGAACGAGAACCCTTACCGAAGAATCTCCATTCATCTGTCATAACGGGTCTGAACCGAACTACTTTCTGAAAAAAGTCCACGGTAGCCCTATATTTAGTCAACACATCTATTCCAACTATGCATTCAAAATCAGACAGACTAAGTACAATACAGTCACACTCAATCGAATTTCCATCAAAACTCAACTCGCAGTTCCTAACCAATTTCTTCGACACAAAACCTTCACCCAAAGGTGAAGTAACAGATACAAAAGCAGACATAGGCTCCACAGGCAAGGCATGCATCAAAATAAAGTTCTTAGATAAGAAAAAATGAGATGCACCTGTATCTACCAGAATAAATGCAGGATAACCAAAAATCTTACAGTTACCTGTAATCACATCATTCGGTGCAGCTTGAGCCTCATCTTCGTTCAGAGCAAACACTCTAGCCTGTGGCCGGGAAGGTTGGTTCGAACTTTGATTACCTCCCTGACGGTTCTACTGTTGTGGTTGGAAGGAGTGAACCGCAATAGCCTGTCTCCTAGGCTGAGATGACTGTCGAGAGGCATTCCCACTCTGAGTCAGGTCAGAACCTTTCTGAGGACACTGTCTGGAATAATGTCCTGTCTGTTGACAGATGTAGCAGTTCCCAAAAATTCCTCTGCATTTCTCACTGGAGTGCCGTCCTCCACACTTGCTACACAAAGCTCCAGATGATCCTGAACCCTGTCCAGAACTGAACTGTCTCGAGCCACTCGAGCTCGAAGAAGTGCTTCCCGACTTCTTGAACTGCTTCTCGTGGGACGAAAATAGTTTTTCTTGCTACCACCACTTCTACCACCCTCATTTATCTGTGGTTGATTCTGATACTGCCTCTGCTGCTGCTGTTGAGGCTGGTACTGATTCCCCCTATTTCTCATCAGTCCCTCTTCTGCTCCCTTAGCCTGATCCATCGCATCAGAAAAATTATCTGGCCTCCCAGTATTTACCAGAATAAAGATATCAGGGTGCAAACCATTAATGAACTGGTCTGCTTTTGCCTCCTCGTTGTCGGCAATATGCGGAGTGAACCTCAACAAACTGTCAAACTTTGTAACATAATCCTCAATACTCATGCTACCTTGCCTCAAATTTGCAAACTCGGCACCTTTGTTCTTTCGATAGGAAACCGGAAAGAGTCTCTTATAAAACTCTGCTCTGAAAAGTGCCCAAGTAATTGCCGTACCTTTATTCTCTTTGGATCTTTTGGTAGTCATCCACCAACTCTTTGCCACTCCCTGTAGTTGATGCATTACCAGTCTAGTTCTGCGGTCATCAGAGTAGTCAAGCGACTCAAAGAGCTGATAAATATCCTCCAACCAACTCTCGCAATCGACCGGATTTTCCTTCCCATTCAAATACGACGACCTAAAAGATTGGAACCTCTTCAGTAAAGATTCCATAGGCGTGATCGAATCATCCATCTGTACCACCGCTCTATTACCCGGAACCAACGGAGGAGTCGTAACCGGTGGAGTTTCTGTCGTAGGGATAATTGGTGGAGTATTCATGTCTAGCCTTCTTCGATTACCCATCTAAATTGACAGGGTTAGAACACGGGTAATTCAATTCACATCTCATCATTTCAATGTCTCGAAACCTCTGATCTTCTTATTCGATTCAAAGATGGAACTCAGATCAAATGCATGAATACAGTTCATATCTCAATTAACTCATGCTTTATTATTTAAATCACCGAGTCAAGTAATTCAAATAATTTTCAATCAATAAAGCATGCTCGCATATTCTTTACTCAGAGAATTAATCAAGCACATGCGAGAAATTAAGGTCAAGCGGACTCGATCTACCTGGCTCACTTCTAGAAATAAAATCTAGAAACTTATCGCTCTGATACCACTTAATGTGAGGCCTCGGTTCTAATATTCTATCCTTAAGATAATATAAACAATTATCATGCACCATCTATAAGATAAGGCAACAAGTAAAAAAAATTTTATTTTTTGGGTGAACAGTGCTGCGCTCGATCCTATAAAAGTCTAGGATTGAGCGCACCAAATTTCAAAACTCTCTGCCGAGAAAAAGCAGTGTGCCGCGCTCGATCCGGCAAAAAGCCAGGATCGAGCGCACCAATTTTTGAAACTCTCTGCCTCGGAAATCACAGGGGCCGCGCTCGATCCTGCAATAACCTAGGATCGAGCGCACCCCCTTGCCCAGAAAATTTCAGAATATGGAATGTCTTTCCTTACAAACTCAATCCAATCAATAATAATAACAACATGCATTAATCCAAATTCAAAAATAATCTCGACTACTCGATACAACAAGATACAACCAAGGTTTGAGTTTAGTAATTACTTCAAAACATAAATAGATTCGCATGCATTACAAAACATCAAAAGTTCGAATACATTCGACTTCTAAAAACCAAGCCTCACTTCTAATCTCTCGATCCTCTATCCACGTGGTCTCTGACTGGTACCTGCCCCACCTGTTTCCAAGTACACATACAAACAAAGACAACAACCGGATAATTCGGTGAGAATTGACATTCCCAGTAAAAGAGACTAACATGCTATCAAATAAGCATATCAAGTCATATATGAACTCATTCTTCATATAATCAATTAATCCAATCAAATACTGAATTAAAATGATATGCATGTCTTTAAAACTTCTGGATTATCAGACTCAGATAATCGAATGAAATTCTTCTATTCTTTCTTTCTTTCTTCGGTTTGGGATCCCGAGGTTAAAATATCCTACAATCACACCGACTTCCCTCTCGAGGTGGACGAGGCATATTTTAATCCTCTAGACTCCAGAGCATTATAGTGAGTTAAACAACGAAGTAGTAAATCGCCAACCAAGTCACTCGACTACAATCTCTAGATCGTCTAATTCAAAATGAATAATCAATTCAGCTCAATATGAATGCACATGAATCTAATGCATTCAAATAACAATTCAGACATATATTCAAATAAGCACATAAGCACATAAACATGCAATATGTGATTTCTTCTAGGACACTCGAATCAATCCGGATTCGAGTTAATCATCCTATTCCATTCCAAAGTCATCTTATACCTTTCTTCGTGTTGTTCACAATCGTCGATCTGTAAAACAACAATTCTCAATCAAAGTTCCCTCAATCAAAATCTATCCAAATCCATCAAGAAATAAAGAATAACATCGACACTATACCGGCTCAACTCTTCCAACTGATCAAAGCTGTAAGGCTCTCAACTTCCAGGACTTCAAATCAATCTATCAGAAGAAGTCATAGTGATCAAATTGATATCAAAACTCATATCAAACTCGGTATAACTCAAAACATCAAACCGATATCTAAATCTCAAACTGACGGCATAACGACTATAACTGATCAAACCGGAAATGCAGACAGCAAAACAATAACTTAATAAACTCATTCCAATCCTCAAACCTCAATTTCAACACAATCTCAACACATCACAAAATCAAGGTTTTCGAAAAATAATAAGAAAATCATAACAATTCCGAACGTCGCTCTATTTCAAAACCGACAGATAATAAACAACCAGAACTCTGTCAAGAACAACATACTCGAAACTCGAACGATTCTAACAACATCCAAAAACTAGAATGTATCCGATCGTAGAAAAACTTACGATATAACGGAGCTCTCGTTGCAGTGATCGCTAAACTGCCTTCAGAAATAGATTCTAACGGCCGGATCGAGCTCGAAATGAAATCACAAAGCTTGGAAACTCATTTGGGTCGGCTTCAATGGAGGAGGCGTGCTTGAGAAAGGAGGAGAAGTAATGGACCAAGTCAAACTAGACAAGATAATATATAAAATCCATTACTTGCATTTTAGTCCCTGAAATTTCCAAAATTTGCAAAAAGGACCCTGATCAAAATTAAGTCGGCTCGTGAACTCTGTAATATCCGATTAACTCAAATAAACTCATTGAAGATAAAAACGGGGCGTTACATCTTATGACTTATATTACAAATTTATTATATTTTATTCTACTTCACTCGCATTTCCTCCCATCGTAGTTCCGGATGTTCCTTCGGTATCATCTTGGTCTTCTTCATCACTTTGAATATGTTGTGTTCGAGTAGCGGCTTTTGACCAATCATTGAGCAAACATTGGGCTTCCAAATTTTTCGGCGTTAAGCTAGAACGTCTTTCGTCCAATGTATTTCCTCCAATACTAAATGTTTGCTCCACTGCAACTGTTGAAACCGGACAAGCTAGAATTTCTTTTGCCATTATAGCCAAAATTGGATATATTTCTGTTTTTTGCGACCACCATCTCAAAATGTCGAAGTTTTCCTCATCTGTATCACTAAAATCAAAAGTAGTGGTAAAATAATTCTCAAGTTCCTGACTGGAACTTGAGGATCCTCATGGACGTTTCGTCCGTTCCCTTAATAAAAGTTGTGCTTTAGTAAGTTTAGAAGTAACATTACTAGTTGCAGTGGATTGTGTTTCATGTGAAACAATTTGTCCACCATATTTGATGTTATATTCATTATAAATATCAAGTAAATGAGTTTTAATATTAAACAAAATCAATGAGATAGAAGGAATCATTTCCGCAATAGGCTCCAAAGATTCATAATATAATGTTAATATGTCGCTTAAGCCATCTAATTTAAGTCTAGGATATAAAACAAAAGCACATAAAAAAATTTCAGGAATGAGCAAAAAATATTTTTCCCATTTTGCTTTCATGACGAGAATACATTGAGATAAATCACTATCATTAGATTTAACATGTTCATGAAAAATACAAGCAATGTTGCAATAATGTGTTAAAACTAAATGTGAAGTAGGATAATAAACACCGGATAATTGGTCACTAGCATCATTAAAAACTTTTAAAATTTCACAAATACTAGTGCATATGTTCCATTGATTTGAAAACAAATAAATATCACGAGTTTGAACAAATTGATGAAAAAATGTACATAATAAATCTTTATATTCAAAAGAGGACAATAACAATTTATATGTTGAATTCCAACGAGTTGGAACATCTCGTGCAAACCGCTTAGGCTTCATAACATTTACTCTACAAAATTTTCCCCATTTCTTCATAACTTGAGGATGCGTCCATAAATAATGAATAGCATTTCTAATTGGTTGAATATGTATGCCTAAACTTTTTAGCCCATCTTGAACACAGAAATTTAAAATATGACATGTGCATCTAATATGAAAAAATTTTCCACCTAGTGATGGTTTAAATATTTCAATAAGCTCACTAATACTAGAAGTATTTGCACTAGCATTATCAAAAGACATTGAAAAAATTTTGGTAGTTAGACCATATTCTTTTAAAATAACAAATATAAGTTGCGAAATATTTTGTGTCGTGTGTGATTCGTTGAAACATCTATATGCAAGCAACCTTTTTTGAATGTTCCAATTATTATTAATCCAATGACATGTAATACCCATATATGAACAACTTTGTCAATGATCACTCCAAATATCGGAACACAAAGAAACTTTATTATTCAAACTATAAAATTCATTAATTAATTCTTTCTTTTGATCAACGACTAACTTTTTCAATGTGCGTTTGAGACTATTTACTGGAATACGTCTAATAGAAGGATTTGCACTTGTAGAAAGCCAATTTTTAAAAGATAATTTATCGCTAAAACTAAAAGAAAGTTGTTCAACCGCACAAAATTTAGCCGTTTCTTTTCTAAATCTAGCTTCGTTATATTTAAATAGTTGAGATTCATTACCCGATTGAGAAGAGAATGCCGGAATTTGAGTTTGACCACGATCAATACCAATTTCCACCGGATGATTTTTCTCGATATGCCGCGTCAAAGTTCCATAACCATCTCCTTGTTTAAATTTGTAACATTTTGAACAATATTTGCATTTGGCTTACAAATCACCAGAGGGAAGCGTCACCTTGTCGAAATGTTTGGTGAAGATATCGGATGTCGGGCGAGGCACCGCTCGAGTTTGTCTTTGAGAGGCCGCCGGATCGTTCATACTTTCTTGACTTGCATGATAACATGGTGGTGGTTGTTGTTCAATTTGTTGTCTTTGTTGCGTCTCTTGTCGAATTTCTTGAATTTCATCATCGGAATATTCAAGATCAAAGCCATCGACATTGAATTGAGGATACTCGACTTCGGGTGGTATGATGCTCTTTTCCTTTCCTTTTCCTTTGTCACCCCTACGACTTGATCCCGCTTCGGACATTTGTAATTGTATAAATATGAAAATAAATCAACAATTGACAATAAACCAATAATCGAAACTTGATATTTTTGATAATTTAAGAAATTAAAAGGAATTGAGAATAGAGAAAATGAAGAGAGAATTGTGTAAACAAAATGAAAGGAGATTTGGGGTATTTATAGATAAAATCATAAAAAATAGGTTTTTTTTTTTTAAAAAAAATTCCGATAGACCCGGCGGGTCGGCCGGGTTTCAACGGCCACAAAATCGTGGCCGTTGAGAGATCCAACGGCCACTTGCTAGTGGCCGTTGGATCACCTGGGCGCCCCCATGGGCGCCACGTATCCAACCCGCCGGTTTTCAAAAGGAAAAACCGGGACCGGACCGCCTAGTGGCCGGTCCTGTCTCGGTTCCGGGTTGGACCCGTTGACCCGGTTAACCGGCCCGTTGACCACGGTCCGGTTTTGGGCCGGATCCGGGCCCAACTCAGCCCTTGGCCAGGTCTATGCACAACATTGATATTTAGTCTTTGGTAAAAAAATAACTTGTAAGTGTTACACTTAAATATCATGGTTATTATTTTTCAAAAAAAAATCATGGTTATTAAATATTAATATATAATAAATCCGACTAACAACATGTCTTTTTTTGGACAACATATTGCGTGCATAGGTAGCCCAAATACCACATGGTGTTATCATTTAGCAAAAAAAATATTATTTTATTTTTCACATAAATTTAACACAATTAATTAAGACCATAACATTGATGTGCCTACAATCTTGCCGAAAAATAATCTTTCTTTGGTCCAATTATTTTATGCATAGGTATTATAAACTTAAGAAAAAGATTTATTGTATTTATAATATGGTCATGAAATAACCTTCTTTCAGACTGCTTATTTTTCACATATTTTTTTTTTAACACAATCAAACACTAAATATCATTCTGCAATTTCGCCAAAAATAGTCTGTGTGTCGCCTATTTTTCGTATAGATTTAAGTACAGGTACGTAAAAGCAAAAATTGTGTCACGATTTGACCAAAAATTAACTTTTCTTTGGGCAATTTTTTTTTTTTAAAATATAAACTTAAACACGATTTATTTTATAAATTAACAATATCCTCGTATCTAAAAAATGACATAACTACGAAGGTAACTTGAGTTTAACAAAATTTGATAAATAAGATATTAATGCAATCAAAAAATTCTAAAGAAAATTACATTAATTACTTTAATATATAGGGTCACATAAAATAGAAATACTGGATATGAATATTTATGTCCTAATTATTCATTGTCAAATATTTTATCATAACAACAAACAATGACTTTTGAATTAGTTATTTATTTCATGCAGATAAATTTTGAAATAGTAAAAATAATTTTGAAATCCAAATTAAGAGAAGTCAAATTCAATGAAAAGTCAAAATCCATAATTTTAAAATCTAACTCAAAGTCAGAGAACCAAGCATGCCTAATTTACATTGATTGTCGCGTCAAAATTATATGGATATTCCATAGCAACAAAAAATCGACCACTTTATTTTTATCTGTGATAGAAACAGGACAAAAATCTAAAATGTGTGTATTGTATTTTTTTTATTTGATATGCCTCGGGGACCCTTTCAACCTCCCACGGAAGACTTTTGAAACCCAAATTATACATCAAGTGAACTATATATATATACCAATTTATTTTAATCATTAGAAACTCACAATTAAATTCATATATAATTAATGGAGTGAGGTCATAAAATAATGATGGCAATTATATATATATATATCATATTCATATTAGGAAGGGAAATGCACCTAAAATGAAAATATAATTAGCTAGGAGAGAAATGTAGGTGATGGGTGCCGGGGAAACCAACCATGCCAAATGGGGCAACTTATTGAGCTGGGAACATGTGTTGTTCTGACATACACCAGTTTTCGAAATAATCGTTACCATTATTAGAATTATAGAAAAAAGCAAAGCAAAACCTGATTCTGGTTGGTTTGTCATATATATATATCAGACTGTTGCTTGGGTAAAATATAAAAAGAACATGAGAATGTGTTTGTGTTTATTTTATTTTATTTATTTACGTTATAGAGTATGATTGAAGGATGTAAAATTAAAGGCCTTTGTGTTTGTGTACTGTACCGGCAATTGCATCAATTTTACAGAGACAGAGTCAGAGTCCGAGTCCGAGTCAGAGTCAGAGTGGGGGAGGAAAAGGAAAAAATTATAGCAGTACTCTCATCTCATGATCTCTTGAGAGCTAGAGATACAAAATTAAATGGTTGTAGTTAAATGCCTTTCTTCCATCTGCATGCCCGCCGGTTCTTGATCATATATAACCATTAATCATACTGGTCCGTCCTGCACCTACCTCCATATTCATTTCATTTGTCAGTGATAGAAATCGTATTGTAATTGTAGGTTAAAATAAATATTCAGTATTGTCCGCGGTGTCACAACATCAACGACAACACAGTGCAGCAAAAAATAAACAAAAATAAATAACACAAGAAATTAATTTTGCACGAGTATAAAAACTCGTGCGGGTGCCTTAGGGCTAAATATCACTAGTAAACGTAAGATGAGTCTTACAAAATAATCCTAATGATTTTATGAAAAATCATTAAATCCTAAATTTCTCAACAAGTTGAGAAATCAAACTTGCATCCTAAAATACAACAGAGTATAAAAGAAATCAGATGCAACTCTCGTAGCCTAAATTGAAGAGACAGAAAAATCTTCGATCAACACAGTTTCCACAGTGTTGTCTCTGATGTTTTCAACACGAACGGCAGCACGGGGACAAGCAACAACGATGGTTGCAAAAATTCTTCAGAATCTTCGAATTCTTCTATGTGATTTTCTCTGAAAGCTCTTCTGAATTCTCTTATGAAGTGTACGATTGTTTGTGCGCAGAATCCTTTACTTATAGATGAGAGTCCAAGTAGAGAAAAGATTTCTTGTAGAGTCCTACACAAATAAGAAAATAAGTTTTTGTTAGGAATTAGACTCTTTTGATATCATCTTGATAATATATGATAATGATAATACACAATATTTCTTTATCAAGATAATACTCAATCTAGGCAAATATCTATCTCAATATTTTCGATAATAGCACATAAATATTCAACGTATCATATCATATCTTGATAATATTTTATAAACATAAATCCCTTAATTTCCTAATCAAGATATAATATTCATTCTAGTTAAATATCTATCCTAGTCAATCTCGAGATCATAGAATATTTAACCATGTCAAATCAAATATATTGTCTAGAAGGCAAAATTCAATATTATAATTAACACGCTTAAGAAAAATATTTTCAAGGAATTAAAATTTCTTTCAATCTCCTACTTTTTGCCTTTCTAGACAAAACCAGCACAAACATTTCAAACGTAAACTCCCCCTGAGTTTAAAGCACTTCTCCCCCTGAATTTTAAGTTTTCCCCTGAAAGTGTTGTCCCTCGTGTTGGCAACACCAAGGATAACACGAACCTTGACGCTTAGGGATTCTATAATTCATATATCAGAGCATAAGTGGGGTAGAAGTAGTTAGTCTAGTTAAAGCATATCAGAGCAATTAAGGCACATAACTAGAGCAAAACAAAAACAGATATAATAATAAAAAAATTAAAGCAAAGATGAGATAAGAAAAAAAATATGGGATGACACCAATCAATCCAAAATTGATCAGTATCAGATCCCTTCTGATCTTCAGTGTCCTCATCGTCCTTAGTCCCAGATGGACCAGCCTCATCTTGCATTCTCTCCCCCTTTTTTGGCCAGAAATGCCAAATCTTGTACGACAGTCACCTAACAAGGCTCCATAAAGATCCAAGTCCTCCAGGGCTTGGGCAAACCGCTTTCAGCATGAACCATGAGAGCTTAAATGGTAAAAACAAAAAAAAATTCCAGAGAATAGGGTGTATGCACAATTTCTTCAGTTTCTTCAGTGTTGTTTTCCATGTTGGCAACACCGGGAACAACATCATCACCAGTAACAACAGCAGTAGATTCAGACCAAGGAAGGTCAAGGTTTCTCTTCCCTCTTATTAAAGCAGCTGCAACCTGCAGATTTTCAGTCAGTTCAGAGATACCTTCACCAAAATCGCAAAGAAAAACTTGAAAATCCAAAATTCCATAGATCAAAGATGGAAAAGACAGCTTGATGGATTTTAAGCTTCCATCTGCAAACCAAAGTATAGTCTTGAATACGAGCTTTGCTAAAAAAGAAAAGTGCTCTTAGTCTCTATATCAAATGACACAAATGCTTGTGGTCGAGTCACCACAATGGAGCGTGTAGAAAGCATCCAATTTTGTACAGCTGTTTTGTGTAAGATAGAGTAAAAGGATATGAGCTGTGCAACAGAGAGTTATCCAGAACACTTTTGAGTACACCACCGGTGAGTAAACATGTAACGCCCCGTTTTTATCTTAATTGATGTTATTTGAGATATTAAGTGATTTCAAAATTCGAGAGCCAGTTTTTATTAATCAGAGACCTTTTTGCAATTTTCGGAAATTTCAGGGACTAAAACGCAAAATTGAGCTTTGTTATATATTGGACTTTGACTAAGTCTTTTGCACCACTCCATCATCCCCTCCACACATTCCTTCACCATTGTAGGCGATCAAAAAGCTTCCAAGCTTTTGTGATTTCGATTCTAGCTGGATCCGTCCGTTGGAATTTGATCTGAAGTAGATATATGCGATCACAGCATCGAGTGCTCCGTTTGGAAATAAGTTTCTCTTATTTCTACGAGGTTTGAATTTTTGGATGTCTTTAGAATTGATTGATATTCGTAGAGAATGTTCTTGAGGTTGCTGGGATAGTATATCTAAGACGGTTCGGAGATTTATCAACGATCGGATTTGATATGATTTTTCTTATGATTTTCGAAACTTAGATTTTTTAGATGTGTTGGGTTTGACTTGGAAATGATGTTAGATGATTGGTTTGAGTATTTGGAATTGATATTCTGCTGTCTGCAATTTCGGTTTGATCAGTTTATAGCCGTTATGCCGTCAGTTTGAGTTTCGGGATGTCGTTTCTATTGATTTGATTATACCGAGTTTGATGAGGTTTTGCTATCGATATTGATCATGTGACTTCTTCTATTAGATTGATTCGAAGTCCTTGGAGTTGCGAGATTGCAGCTTCGATCAGTTCGGAAGATTGAGCCGGTATAGTATCGACTTCTTACTTCGATCGTAGAACTTGAATAGATATGGAATTGAGATTTGTTGTTTTACAGATTGAAGATTGTGAACGACAAGAAGGTATAAGACGACTTTGGAATGAAATATGACGATTAACTTGAATTCGGATTGATTCGAGTGTCCTAGAAGAAATCACATATTGCATGTTTATATGCTTATTTGAACTTATGATTGAATTGACGATTGAATGCATGAGATTTCATATGCATTCATTTTGAGCCGATTGATTATTCATTTTGAATTAGACGATCTGGAGATTATAGTTGAGTGTCCTTGGTAGGCGATTTACTACAAGTGTCGATTAACTCACTATAATGCCCTAGAGTCTATAGGATTAAAATATACCTTATCCACCTCGAAAGGGGAGTTCGGTGTGATTGTAGGATATTTTAACCTCGGGATCCCAAACTGAAGAAAGAAAGAAAAATTCCTTTTGATTATCTGAGTCTGATAATCCAGAAGTTTTAAAGTCATTCATATCATTTTAATTTCGCAATTGAATGAATTACTTGAGGTATACGTGAAATTTAATTATATATCATGTTTTGATATATTATGTGATATTGTATGCTAGTCTCTTTTACTGGGAATATTATTCTCATCGGATTATCTGGCTGTTGTCTTTGCTTGTATGTGTACTTGGCAACAGGTGGGGCAGGATCAAGTCAGAGACCTCATGGCTAGATCGGGAATGAGATGATAGAAGTGAGGCTTAGATGTTAGGAGTCATTTATGTATTTTTGAACTCCTGTTGTTTTGTATAAGTCGAACTAGTTGGAACTTATGCATGATTTTTAATGAAGATTGTATGCATCTAGAATCAAATACTTTTATATCTTGTTGAATGAGAATATGATGTTTGGAATGTATTTGATAAAGTTGGAGTTGAATTTTTGAGGAAAAACCAGTTTTATTTCTGGTACAGAGCATCTCGCTCGATCGGTAGAAGTTCACCGATCGAGCGAGTACCCATGTACCAAAACAGAGAGTTGGACATTTTTGTGTCCGCTCGATCGGTAAGATTTTACCGATCGAGCGGGCATCCTGATTTTCTGGGCAGTGGCTTCGGAATCCTTGGCCGCTCGATCGGTAAGAATTTACAGATCGAGCGGGCACTTTTAAAAAAAATAAAATCAATGTCTTAATCCTTATTGTTTAATTGTGTTGATCAATTGCTTTACTCTAAGTTTATGATTAGAATCGAGGCCTCACATTAAGTGGTATCAGAGAATTAAGATCTTGGACTGAATTTAGAAGAGAGCGGGGTAGATCGAGTCTGCTTGTATTGGCTTCTCGCATGTGTTTGAGTTATTTAATTGATTTATTAATACGATGCGAGCATGCTTTATTGATTGAGAATTATTTGAATTACATGATTATGTGATTTAATTTATAAAGCATGGATTGATTGAGATATGAACTATAATCATTCATTGGATCTGAGTTCCATCTTTTGAATTGTGTTAGAAGATCAGAGGTTGAGGGGGCACTGGAATTTTGAGATTGAGATACCTGTGTCCTAATCCCTTGTTTTTAGATGGGTACTCGAAGAAGATTGAACTTGAATACTCCGCCAATTTTTGCTACGACTGAAACTCCACCTGTAGTGACTCCTCGGAAGGACCAGGGCGATACGGTTGAGAATCAGATGGATGCCACGGCTACCCCTATGGAAACCTTACTGAAGAGGTTTCAGTCTTTCCGACCACCGATCTTGAAAGGTACGGAGAATCCCGTGGATTGCGAGGGCTGGTTGGATGATATAGATCAGCTTTTTGATTCTCTCGACTATTCCGATGACCGACGAATTAGATTGGTTATTCATCAGCTGCACGGAGTGGCTAAGAAATGGTGGACCTCGACTAAGAAAGCCATGGAGAACAGAGGTACGCTTATAAACTGGATTCTGTTCAAGACTGAGTTTTATAAACGATTCTTCCCAATTTCGTACCGTAAGGATAAGAATGCCGAGTTCGCAAATTTGAAGCAAGAAAATTTGAGTATCGAAGATTATGTTACCAAATTTGACAGTCTATTAAGGTTTGCTCCACACATTTCTGACAATGAGAAAGCGAAAGCTGACCACTTTATTAACGGTCTAAATCCTGATATCTTTGTTCTGGCGAATACCGAAAGGCCGAATAACTTTTCTGATGCAATGGATCATGCCAAGGGTGCGGAAGCTGGACTGATAAGGCAGAGAAGGAATCAGTTTGCCCCTCAGCAACAACAAAGGCAGTTTCAGGCCCAACCGTCCCAATACCAGAATCAACCACCGAGGACTGAAGGTGGTAGCAGTTGAGGTAATAAGAAGAATTACTTTCGTCTCAAAGGAAAACAGTTTAAGAACTCGGGAAGCAGTTCTTCAAGTTCTGGTGTCTCGAAACAGAACAGTTGCAGTCAAGGTTCAGGTTCCTCTGGTACTTCTTGCAACAAGTGTGGAGGTCATCACTCCAGCGACCAGTGTAGAGGGATTTTTGGGAATTGCTATATTTGTCAACAGACGGGGCATTATGATAGACTTTTTCCTCAACGGGGCTCTGAGCAAGCACAGAGTGGAAATGCTTCTCGACAGTCATCTCAGCCTCAGAGGCAATTGAATGCAGTTCACTCTTTTCAACCTCAACAACAGAATCGTCAAGGAGGCAACCAGAATTTGAACCAACCTCCTAGACAGCAGGCGAGAGTGTATGCTCTGAATGGGGATCAGGCTCAGGCTGCACCTGATGATGTGATTGCAGGTAATTGTATGATCTTTGATTATCCTGCTAATATTTTGATAGATACAAGGGCTTCTCACTCTTTCATATCTGAGAAATTTGTGTTGATGCATACCTTGCCTTTTGAGCCATTACCTGCTGTAGTTTCTGTTACTTCACCTTTAGGTGGAGGAATTTTTTCGAGGAATTTTGTTAGGAATTGTGGATTGTGTTTTGAAGGAAATTTAATCGAGTTTAACTGTATTGTACTTGGTTTGTACGACTTTGACTGCATAGTTGTCATAGATGTTTTGACTAAGTACAGAGCTATAGTAGATTGTTTTCAGAAGATAGTCCGTTTCAGACCAGAGATGTCAGACGATTGGAGATTCTTTGGTAAGGTTTCTCGTTGTAGAATTCCTTTGATTTCTGTATTGTCTATGACTAGATTGTTGCAGAAAGGAGCCGAGGGATTTTTGATTTATGCGGTCGATGTTTTGAAGTCTAGCCCGGAGTTGATTGATATACCAGTGGTTAGAGAGTTTTCTGATGTGTTCTCGGATGAGATTCCGGGATTACCGCCTATTCGTGAGATTGAATTTGGCATCGAATTGACGCCAGGTACTCAGCCGATTTCTAAAGCTCCGTATAGAATGGCTCCGATTGAATTGAAGGAGCAGTTGGAAGAATTGATTGCCAAGGGATACATTCGACCTTGTCTATCGCCTTGGGATGCTCCTATTCTGTTTGTTAGAAAGAAAGATGGATCTATGCGTCTCTGCATTGACTACCGCCAATTGAACCAGGCGA
Organism: Henckelia pumila; assembly: GCF_033568475.1. Lineage (NCBI taxonomy): Eukaryota > Viridiplantae > Streptophyta > Magnoliopsida > Lamiales > Gesneriaceae > Henckelia > Henckelia pumila. The sequence continues at coordinate 144,446,806 of NC_133123.1, read as the reverse complement.
CGGTTAAGAACAGGTATCCTTTACCTCGTATAGATGATATTTTTGACCAATTGCAGGGTTCGTGTATCTATTCGAAGATAGATTTGAGGTCTGGGTATCATCATGTGGGGACCTCGGGTGCTAATCTCATCTTATAGGGCGATTAATAACAAGAAATATTCAATCAGAATATTAAACTGCTTAAAAAAATAATAATAAATAACAAGAAATATTCAATCAGAATATTGAACCAGGCGACGGTTAAGAACAGGTATCCTTTACCTCGTATAGATGATATTAAACTGTTGTATCAGCAAAATTTTCTTTTTTTTTTTTTAGTAGACCTTAACGCGCGGGCGCGCCTCATGTGGCGCGGGCACGCATAGGGCTCGGTCCAAGGCACCCAAGGTGCCTTGGTTAGGCGCGGCCGCGCCTCTGGGCTGGGCGGGCACGCCTGGCCCTCTGATTTGCCTTCCAAACAGCTGAAAAATGATGTCTTTGTCCCTGTTTTGATTCTCAAACATTGACAAACACATATAACATGAATTTAACATCAAAATCTAGATGAAAACATGCAAATCCATGAACTAATCAAGTAACTAAACATGGAACTTGACATACAACCATAAGATCTTACATACTCTTGTTCTTTACAACATACATATCTATATGCTCAAATGTTCTTATTCTTGCCATTCATACAAGTCTTTATATGCAAAACAAAGACAAGATCTAAATACAAAGGTTGACATCAACTCTACTGCATAAACCCGAGTTCACCACATGCTACTCTTGCTCTCGTCCTTCTTACAATCTTCTTTGTCCTGTGCTCTCCCCATCTATTCCCATGCACACATACAAACATAGAAATAGCCGGATATCTCCGGTGAGAATTGAATCTCAGTATAAAACAACTATATCATGCATATCTTAAAGTTTAAGGAAACACTCATATAAACATCTCAACAAGCATTAAACCAATCTATAGCAATGCATGACTTAAAAATCTGCTATCAAATTCTATATCGGTTCTTGGGATCCCGGGGAATAAGAACACAACAAATCTCCCACCTACTCTCCCTTTCGGGGTGGCGTTGAGCTCTTTTCCCGGACTTTGGCATACTATATCAAGTTTCTAACCATAGGAGTTGATCTATCTCCTAGGTTCCTTTATATATATCCAAACATCCGTATTCTTTTGGCGAATCTGCCATTTCAAATCTCAAAGGGTTGTTGGCTCAAGATTAATGCATCAAAATCTAGAAGCATAAGAGTAAAATCCAACTAATAACAAGCTAAGTCAAACAAGCAAGTAAATGTGCAAATACAACACATATAAGCACATAGTATGTGGTTTTGGAAAGGGCATTCAAGCAAAATCTCTTGAATGTACAAGCCCTTATTCAAAGGTTGTCTTATACCTTTCAAACTTGGTTTCAAAGCTCTTCCAATCTGATATAGCTTGTTCTTCCGTCGATTGGTTTCGAAGTCGTGATTCTTAACTTGAAGTCCCCTGTTTTCAATATGAAAATACATCAAACATGTCTAAGAACATCAGCAAGAAGTCACATCATACTCAGCTTAAACAATCTAGACTCAAACTTGATCATTTTTCAAACCGACGGCGTAACGGTATGGAATCGGTAACCGAAACTGAAATCCAACCAATCTATCATTCATATCTACTTCAAATACATGATACACCAGCCAAAATACATCAATATACCAGCATATCAGCAGCTACCATTTCAAAATACATGCTGAAAAATTCATAAGAAATAGAAACGGCATCCAATCTTCGACCCGATTGCGATAATACAACACATAGAATCTCAAGAACACATACTCATACTCAAATTCTGAGTTCCTTATCATCTCAATTTCGAAATATGCTGAATCATAAAGATCCTTACACCAAATCGAAGCTCGTCTTTCAAGGATCGCAGAACTATGCCCGGAATTTAATTCGGATGCACGGATCTTGAAATATTTAACTTGGAAGACAAAATTCCAAGGTAGAAGATGGTGTTCTCGATTTTGGCTGAGTAATCTGATGTAAAACATGCATATACACGTTTATCTCTATGTCAAGCCAAGTGTCCCACTCAAAATGTTAAAATTTCACTTTGGCCCCTCATTTCTTCACTATTTGCAAATTGACCCTTGAAACTTCTATTTATTCAATTTCAATCCTAAATAATTTAAGAATATTAGAATTTAAATCTAAACTCCAAAAATTCTCAAATTAAATATTCTCGAATTAAAATTAAATAATCTCGGGCCTTACAATTCTCCCCCTCTAAGATATAATTTCGTCCTCGAAATCTTATGCAATCTGTACGCATATAAGAGAAAGAAATAACAGAAATACTGAAGAAGACTCACATCAGTGAAATAGCTCTGGAAAGCATTGTCTCATATCTAATTTGACTTCCCAAGTTGCTTCTTCAACTCCATGTCTACTCCACTGAACTTTCACGAGAGGAATAGTCTTGTTTCTGAGTTGTTTCTCTTTCTGATCAAGTATTCGTATCGGCTTCTCAAAGTAACTCAGAGTCTCATCTAATTCTGCTTCATCTGGCTGGAGAACATGAGAAATATCAGGCTGATACTTCCGCAGCATAGAAACATGAAAGACATCATGTATTCCAGAAAGAGCTGAAGGAAGAGCAAGTCTATAGGCAAGATTGCCTATCTTCTCAAGAATTTCGTAAGGACCGATAAATCGTGGAGATAACTTCCCTCTCTTGCCGAATCTGACAGTGCCTCTGAAAGGTGAAATCTTCAAGAATACTCTGTCCCCCTGTTCAAAACACAAAGGCCTGCGTCTGACATTTGCATATTTGGCTTGTCGATCTTGTGCTGTTTTCATTCTTTTCTGAATCAGTCTTACTTTCTCGGTCATCTCTCGGATCATATCTGGCCCAATATCAGGTGTCTCTGAAATATCATCCCAATAAAGAGGAGATCTGCATTTCTTTCCGTACAATGCTTCAAATGGAGCCATCTCAATACTAGTCTGGTAGCTGTTATTGTATGAGAACTCCACAAGTGGTAATGAATCTTGCCAACTAGTGCCAAAATCTAGCACTACAGCTCTAAGCATATCCTCGAGTGTCTGGATAGTCCGCTCTGACTGTCCGTCAGTCTGAGGATGATATGCAGTACTCAAATGTAATCGAGTACCAAGAGCTTGTTGCAAGCTGTGCCAAAAGTGCGATGTAAATCTAGGGTCTCGATCTGAAACGATAGATTTAGGCACACCATGTAATCTTACCACTTCTCTGACATAAATCTCTGCCATCTGATTGTGTCTGTATGTCATTCTGTACGGAATAAAACATGCTGATTTCGTAAATCTGTCGATAACTACCCAAACAGCATCACAACCTCTGGATGAACGTGGTAGCTTCGTAACGAAATCCATAGAAATATGATCCCACTTCCATTCTGGAATAGGTAAGCTATGCAATAAACCACCTGGTTTCTTTCTTTCAGCCTTTACCTGCTGGCAATTCAGACAACGAGATACAAACTCTGTAACATCAGATTTCATCTGTTTCCACCAATACTGAGTTTTCAAATCATTGTACATTTTTCTGCCACCAGGATGAACACTGTATCTGCTACAATGAGCTTCTTTCAAAATTTGCTGTCTCAAATCTGAAATATCTGGAACAACAAGCCTGTTATTCACATATAAAACGCCATCTACACTAACCTTGTATTCAGACTGATGCCCTGATCTGACCATGTCAACAGACTTCTGAATACTCTGATCATTCTTTTGTGCTTCTTTGATTCTGACTAACAATTCTGGCTCAGCTTGAAGTGCACAAATTCTGATAGACTTCATATCTGTTTCAAATATCAATCCAGAAACACAGCAATCTTCTACCAATTTAGTGATACCTATCGTAGATAAGGATAAGGCGCATACCTTTCTACTCAAGGCATCTGCAGCTGCATTGGACTTTCCTGGATAATATTTAATCTCACAATCAAAATCTTTCAGTAAATCTAGCCATCTTCGTTGCCTCATATTCAGCTCAGACTGTGAAAATAAATACTTCAAACTTTTATGGTCAGAATAAATCTCAAATTTCTCACCGTATAGATAATGTCGCCATATCTTCAATGCAAATACGATGGCTGCAAGTTCCAGGTCATGGATAGGATATCTGGTCTCGTGTGGTTTCAGCTGTCTCGAGGCATAAGCAATAACATGTCCTCGCTGCATAAGCACACAACCTAATCCCCTGTGAGAAGCATCACAATATACAGTAAAATCACCAGTACCTGAAGGAATAGTCAAGACTGGTGCACTCGTCAATCTCTTCTTCAACTCAAGGAAACTGGCTTCACATGCTTCAGTCCAGACATACGGTGCATTTTTCTGAGTCAACTGAGTAATAGGCTTGGCAATACTGGAGAAATCTTTAATAAATCTGCGATAATAACCTGCTAAGCCCATAAAACTCCGTATCTCTGGTACAGATGTCGGTCTAGGCCAACTGATCACCGCTTCAACTTTGCTAGGATCAACAGAAATCCCATCTCCGGATATAATATGCCCAAGGAAGACCACTTTCTTCAACCAGAATTCACACTTTGACAGTTTGGCATACAACTTTTCTGTTCTCAAAGTCTTTAAAATAATTCTGAGATGCTCGGCATGATCACACAGATTCTTAGAATAAATCAGAATATCGTCAATAAAAATAATAACAAAGTCATCGAGATATTTCTGAAATACTCTATTCATAAGACCCATAAATACTGCTGGAGCATTCGTCAGCCCAAACGGCATAACGATAAACTCAAAATGACCATACCTCGTTCTAAATGCGGTCTTCGGTATATCTTCATCCCGAACTCTCAACTGATGATATCCAGATCGTAAATCAATCTTGGAATACACTGAGGAACCCTGCAACTGGTCAAACAAATCATCTATTCTAGGCAATGGATATTTATTCTTTACCGTCGCCTTGTTCAATTGCCGGTAGTCAATTCAAAGTCTCATTGAACCGTCTTTCTTTCGTACAAATAGAACCGGAGCGCCCCAGGGTGAAACACTTGGTCTAATGTACCCTTTTGCTAAAAGATCTTCAAACTGTTCTTTTAATTCTTTCAACTCTATTGGTGCCATTCTGTAAGGTGCTTTAGAAATCGGTAATGTACCTGGCATCAATTCAATATTGAAGTCTATCTCCCGAGCTGGAGGTAATCCTGGAATTTCATCTGGAAAGACATCAGCAAACTCACTAACCACTGGCAGATCTGCCAATTCTGGGCTAGTTTTCAACACATCTACTGCATAAACAAGGAATCCCTCTGCCCCTTTCTGCAATAAACGAGTCATAGATAGAACTGATATCAAAGGTATTCGAGATCTCGAACCTTTACCGTAAAATTTCCATTCCCCTGCCATTTCTGGTCTGACTCTCACAACCTTCTGAAAACAGTCTACGGTAGCCCTGTACTTGGTTAACATATCGATTCCGATAATGCAATCAAAGTCTGACAACCCAAGCACAATACAGTCTATCTCTATCACATTATCTTCAAACTGTAGTATACAATTTCTGACAGATTTCACTGATACTATACCGCTCCCCAAAGGTGAAGATATAGATACTACAGCAGATAATGACTCAACAGGCAATGCATGTGATATAGCAAATTGTTCAGATATAAACGTATGGGATGCACCTGTATCTATGAGCACATAAGCAGGATAACCACAGAGAGTACAGTTACCTGCTATAACGTCGTCAGGTGCTGCCTGAGCCTGCTCTTCAGTCAAGGCAAAGACTCGAGCTTGTTGTCTTGGAGGTTGATTCGTTGCTTGACTACCTCCTGCTCTATTCTGTTGCTGAGGCTGTGGCTGGAAGGAGTGTACAGTAGATGCTTGCCTTTCAGGCTGAGCCACTGATCGTGATGACCCCGCACCTTGAGACCTCACAAGACCACGCTGTGGACACACCTTGGCAAAATGTCCTGGCTGATGGCATATGTTGCAATTCCCAGACACACCTCTGCACTGATCACTAGGATGTCTTCCTCCACATTTGTTGCAATACATTCCTGTGTAGCCTGAACCTTGTCCAGCACTGCTCTGTCTTGGCCCACTAGAGCTGGATGAACCACTGCCTGACTTCTTAAACTGCTTTCCTTTTGCTTTCAGATAATCTTTCTTACCACCGCTGCTGCTACCTCCCTCGAATCTAGGAAATGATTGTTGAAATTGAGCTTGGGGTTGTGATTGTCGTTGAGACTGTGCAACATACGATGCTCCTCGTTGTTTAATCAAACCAGCCTCCGCTCCCTTTGCTCTATCAAGTGCATCAGCAAAGTTATTCGGCCTCCCAGAGTTCACAAGGATAAAGACATCTGGATTCAGTCCATTGATGAACTGATCAGCTTTGGCCTCCTCACTTCCAGCTACATGTGGAGCAAACTTTAGTAATGTAGAGAACTTGGCAACGTACTCTTCTATATTCAGATTCCCCTGTTTCAGATTTGCAAACTCTGCACCCTTGTCCTTTCTGTACGACACTGGAAATAAACGTTGATAAAATTCTTTTGTAAATACTTTCCAAGTGATAGCTGTACCTCGATTTTCAAGAGCTCTCTTGGTTGTTATCCACCAACTCTTGGCAACCTCGTGTAGTTGGTGCCCAATCAGTCTGACTCTTCTGTCATCTGCATAATCTAGGGAATCAAACAACATTTCCATATCCTCTAACCATCCTTCACATTCAACTGAGTTCTCGGTTCCTTTCAAAGTAGGCGGCTTGAAGGATTGAAATCTTTTCAATAAAGTCTCCATAGGTGTTGCTGTAACATCCATTGGATCATTGGATGTACTACCATGTTCTGGTCTAGGAGCTTCTGCGGCCTGTGGTACATCTGCCTGTTCTGGCGGAGGAACGACCAATGTCTGTCTAGTAACCGGCGCTTGACGAGGAGGCATATCTGATATTCAAAAGGATTAGCACACAAAAGTATCAATATATCAGACTCACTCATTCTGTTTCAGCCCCCCTCTGATTAGCATTTTCATGCCTTCTCTAGAGATCAAGTTCTGATCCAAAACCGGTTCAAATTCATTCTCAAATAATACATACTTGATAAAGCAATAAATCATGCTTATAAAATCAATACACATAATCATGTGATCAATTTAATCTAAAACATTAAATCATGCAAGCAAAATCAATCAATCAAGAGGACTCGATCTACCCCGCTCGCTTATCTCTAATCAGTCCAGAACTTACGCTCTGATACCACCTGTTGTCGGGACCTCGAGTGCTAATCTCATCTTATAGGGCGATTAATAACAAGAAATATTCAATCAGAATATTAATCTGCTTAAAAAAATAATAATAAATAATACAGGACATTTGGCGACGCAAAACCATACATTTGGCGACGCAAAAACACGTCGCAAAAGATCAGCAAAATTTTCTTTTTTTTTTTTTTAGTAGACCTTAACGCGCGGGCGCGCATAGGGCTCGGTCCAAGGCACCCAAGGTGCCTTGGTTAGGCGCGGCCGTGCCTCTGGGCTGGGCGGGCGCGTCTGGCCCTCTGATTTGCCTTCCAAACAGCTGAAAAATGATGTCTTTGTCCCTGTTTTGATTCTCAAACATTGACAAACACATATAACATGAATTTAACATCAAAATCTAGATGAAAACATGCAAATCCATGAACTAATCAAGTAACTAAACATGGAACTTGACATACAACCATAAGATCTTACATACTCTTGTTCTTTACAACATACATATCTATATGCTCAAATGTTCTTATTCTTGCCATTCATACAAGTCTTTATATGCAAAACAAAGACAAGATCTAAATACAAAGGTTGACATCAACTCTACTGCATAAACCCGAGTTCACCACATGCTACTCTTGCTCTCGTCCTTCTTACAATCTTCTTTGTCATGTGCTCGCCCCATCTATTCCCATGCACACATACAAACATAGAAATAGCCGGATATCTCCGATGAGAATTGAATCCCAGTATAAAACAACTATATCATGCACATCTTAAAGTTTAAGGAAACACTCATATAAACATCTCAACAAGCATTAAACCAATCTATAGCAATGCATGACTTAAAAATCTGTTATCAAATTCTATATCGGTTCTTGGGATCCCGGGGAATAAGAACACAACAAATCTCCCACCTACTCTCCCTTTCGGGGTGGCGTTGAACTCTTTTCCCGGACTTTGGCATACTATATCAAGTTTCTAACCATAGGAGTTGATCTATCTCCTAGGTTCCTTTATATATATCCAAACATCCGTATTCTTTTGGCGAATCTGCCATTTCAAATCTCAAAGGGTTGTTGGCTCAAGATGAATGCATCAAAATCTAGAAGCATAAGAGTAAAATCCAACTAATAACAAGCTAAGTCAAACAAGCAAGTAAATGTGCAAATAAAACACATATAAGCACATAGTATGTGGTTTTGGAAAGGGCATTCAAGCAAAATCTCTTGAATGTACAAGCCCTTATTCAAAGGTTGTCTTATACCTTTCAAACTTGGTTTCAAAGCTCTTCCAATCTGATATAGCTTGTTCTTCCGTCGATTGGTTTCGAAGTCGTGATTCTTAACTTGAAGTCCCCTGTTTTCAATCTGAAAATACATCAAACATGTCTAAGAACATCAGCAAGAACTCACATCATACTCAGCTCAAACAATCTAGACTCAAACTTGATCATTTTTCAAACCGACGGCGTAACGGTATGGAATCGGTAACCGAAACTGAAATCCAACCAATCTATCATTCATATCTACTTCAAATACATGATACACCAGCCAAAATACATCAATATACCAGCATATTAGCAGCTACCATTTCGAAATACATGCTGAAAAATTCATAAGAAATAGAAACGGCATCCAATCTTCGACCCGATTGCGATAATACAACACATAGAATCTCAAGAACACATACTCATACTCAAATTCTGAGTTCCTTATCATCTCAATTTCGAAATATGCTGAATCATAAAGATACTTACACCAAATCGAAGCTCGTCTTTCAAGGATCGCAGAACTATGCCCGGAATTTAATTCGGATGCACGGATCTTGAAATATTTAACTTGGAAGACAAAATTCCAAGGTAGAAGATGATGTTCTCGATTTTGGCTGAGTAATCTGATGTAAAACATGCATATACACGTTTATCTCTATGTCAAGCCAAGTGTCCCACTCAAAATGTTAAAATTTCACTTTGGCCCCTCATTTCTTCACTATTTGCAAATTGACCCTTGAAACTTCTATTTATTCAATTTCAATCCTAAATAATTTAAGAATATTAGAATTTAAATCTAAACTCCAAAAATTCTCAAATTAAATATTCTCGAATTAAAATTAAATAATCTCGGGCCTTACACATCAACTGAGAGTTCGTGAAGAGGATGTTCCTAAGACTGTGTTTTGAACGAGGTATGGCCACTTTGAATTTCTTGTCATGCTGTTCGGTTTGACTAACGCCCCAGCAGTCTTTATGGGGTTGATGAACCGAATCTTTCAGCGTTTTCTAGATGAGTTTGTTATTATTTTCATTGACGATATCCTGATCTATTCGAAGAGCCGTGCTGATCATGCAGAGCATCTGAGGATTGTTTTGCAGATTTTGAGAACCGAACAGTTGTTTGCCAAACTGTCGAAGTGCAAGTTTTGGTTGGACCGAGTCGTTTTTCTTGGTCACATTATCTCGGGAGATGGGATTTCTGTCGATCCCAGCAAGATCAAGGCAGTTATGAACTGGCGTAGGCCGACTTCTGTGCCTGAGATTCGAAGTTTTATGGGTTTAGCTGGTTACTATCGCCGATTTATCCAGGGTTTCTCTTCTATTGCGAAGCTGATTACCCAGCTGACTCAGAAGAACGCGCATTTTGTCTGGACTGAAGAGTGTGAGAACAGTTTCATTGAGTTGAAGAAGAGATTGACTAGTGCTCCGATACTATCTATTCCATCAGGTTCTGGAGGTTTTTCGGTGTATTGCGATGCTTCTCATTCTGGGCTTGGATGTATTCTTATGTAGAGGAAGCATGTGATAGCGTATGCGTCGAGTCAGTTGAAACCGCATGAGACTCGCTATCCAGTTCACGATCTTGAACTCGCTGCTATTGTTTTTGCCTTGAAGATCTGTCGTCACTATTTGTACGGTGAGTCTTTTGAGATATTTTCTGATCATAAGAGTCTTAATTACTTATTTTCACAGTCTGAGTTGAATATGAGATAGAGGAGATGGCTAGATTTATTGAAGGACTTTGACTGCGAGATTAAATATTACCCGGGAAAGTCGAATGCAGCTGCCGATGCTTTGAGTCGCAAGCTTTGTTCTTTATCTCTTTCGACCATCGGTGTGTCTCGTTTGATTGACGACTGTTGCAATTCTGGATTGGAGTTTGAATCATATAGGAGTCCTATCAGAGTTTGTGCTATCCAGGCCGAGCCAAAGTTGTTTGTGTCGATCAGAGAAGCACAGAAATCCGATGAGATTATTCAGAATTCGATAGAGAAAGTGAGATCTGGACACCAGTCTGAGTTTCAGTTCAGGGATGATGTTTTATTTGTGAATAATCGTATTGTCATGCCTGATATTGTTGAGATGAGACAGAGTATTCTGCAAGAGGCACATTGCAGTCGGTTCAGTGTTCATCCAGGAGGCCGAAAGATGTTTAACGACCTGAAGAGTCACTTTTGGTGGAAGAAGATGAAGAGTGACGTTGTGAGGTTTGTATCCCGTTGTTTGAACTGTCAACAGGTGAAAGCCGAGAGAAAGAGGCCGGGTGGTCTTATGCACAGTTTATCTGTTCCGGAATGGAAGTGGGATCATATATCGATGGATTTCGTCACGAAACTACCCCGATCTGTTCGAGGATGCGATGCCATTTGGGTAGTGATTGATCGTTTGACAAAGTCTGCTTGTTTTATTCCGTATCGGATGACATATCGTCACGATCTGATGACCGAGTTGTATGTTAGAGAGATTGTCAGATTGCACGGTATGCCGAGATCGATTGTTTTAGACCGAGATCCTCGGTTTAGTTCTCATTTCTGGCACAGTCTACAGGAGGCTCTTGGTACTCGTTTGCACTTGAGTACAGCTTACCATCCTCAGACCGACGGTCAATCAGAACGGACGATTCAGACTCTGGAGGATATGTTACGAGCAGTGGTGCTTGACTTTGGCACTACTTGGCAAGATTCATTGCCTCTCGTTGAGTTTTCGTACAACAACAGCTTCCAGACGAGTATAGGAATGACACCATTCGAAGCGTTGTACGGAAAGAAGTGCAGATCTCCTCTGTACTGGGATAAGATGTCTGAGTCCCCAGGATTGGGACCAGATATGATTCGTGATATGGCTGAGCAGGTGAAGATTATTCGATTGAGAATGAAGACTGCTCAGGATCGACAAGCGAAGTATGCGAATATCCGTTGCAGACCTCTGTCTTTCGATCAGGGAGACCGAGTATTCTTGAATATTTCTCCGTTTATAGGTACTGTTAGATTTGGAAAGAGAGGGAAGTTGTCACCGAGATTCATCGGTCCGTATGAGATTTTGCATAGGATATGTGATCTAGCCTACAAATTAGCACTTCCTCCTTTTTTATCTGGTATTCACGACGTATTTCACGTCTCGATATTGAGGAAATATCATCCAAATACTTCTCATGTTCTTCAACCTAACGAAGCCAAACTTGATGAAACTCTGAGTTATTTCGATAGACCGATTCAGATCCTTGACAGAAAGGAGAAACAGCTCAGAACCAAATCGATCCCATTGGTAAAAGTTCAGTGGAGTCGTCATGGAGTCCAAGAAGCGACTTGGGAGACAGAATCTGACATGAGACAGAGATTTTCGGATTTGTTTATCTGACGTGAGTCCTTATTCTATTCTTGATTCTTATTTCTTTTTAATGAGTTGATATTACTGATTTCGAGGACGAAATCTATTCTTAGAGGGGGAGAATTATAACGCCCCGTTTTTATCTTAATTGATGTTATTTGAGATATTAAGTGATTTCAGAATTCGAGAGCCGGTTTTTATTAATCAGGGACCTTTTTGCAATTTTTGGAAATTTCAGGGACTAAAACGCAAAATTGAGCTTTGTTATATATTGGACTTTGAATAAGTCTTTTGCACCACTCCATCATCCCCTCCACACGTTGGAATTTGATCTGAAGTAGATATCTGCGATCACAGCATCGAGTGCTCCGTTTGGAATTAAGTTTCTCTTATTTCTACGAGGTTTGAATTTTTGGATGTCTTTAGAATTGATTGATATTTGGAGAGGATGTTCTTGAGGTTGCTGTGATAGTATATCTAAGACGGTTCGGAGATTTATCGACGATCGGATTTGATATGATTTTTCTTATGATTTTCAAAACTTAGATTTTTAGATGTGTTGGGTTTGACTTGGAAATGATGTTAGATGATTGGTTTGAGTATTTGGAATTGATATTCTGCTGTCTGCAATTTCGGTTTGATCAGTTTATAGCCGTTATGCCGTCAGTTTGAGTTTCGGGATGTCGTTTCTATTGATTTGATTATACTGAGTTTGATGAGGTTTTGCTATCGATATTGATCATGTGACTTCTTCTGTTAGATTGATTCGAAGTCCTTGGAGTTGCGAGATTGCAGCTTCGATCAGTTCGGAAGATTGAGCCGGTATAGTATCGACTTCTTACTTTGATCGTAGAACTTGAATAGATATTGAATTGAGATTTGTTGTTTTACAGATTGAAGATTGTGAACGACAAGAAAGTATAAGACGACATTGAAATGAAATAGGACGATTAACTTGAATCCGGATTGATTCGAGTGTCCTAGAAGAAATCACATATTGCATGTTTATATGCTTATTTGAACTTATGATTGAGTTGATGATTGAATGCATGAGATTTCATATGCATTCATTTTGAGCCGATTGATTATTCATTTTGAATTAGACGATCTAGAGATTATAGTTGAGTGGCCTTGGTAGGCGATTTACTACAAGTATCGATTAACTCACTATAATGCCCTAGAGCTAGAGGATTAAAATATACCTCATCCACCTCGAAAGGGGAGTTCGGTGTGATTGTTGGATATTTTAACCTCGGGATCCCAAACCAAAGAAAAAAAGAAGAATTTCTTTTGATTATCTGAGTCTGATAATCCAGAAGTTTTAAAGTCATGCATATCATTTTAATTCCGCAATTGAATGAATTACTTAAGGTATATGTGGAATTTAATTATATATCATGTTTTGATATATTATGTGATATTGTATGCTATTCTCTTTTACTGGGAATATTATTCTCACCGGATTATCCGACTGTTGTCTTTGCTTGTATGTGTACTTGGCAACAGGTGGGACAGGATCAAGTCAGAGACCTCATGGCTAGATCGGGAATGAGATGATAGAAGTGAGGCTTAGATGTTAGGAGTCATTTATGTATTTTTGAACTCCTGTTGTTTTGTATAAGTCGAACTAGTTGGAACTTATGCATGATTTTTGTTGAAGATTGTATGCATCTAGAATCGAATACTTTTATATCTTGTTGAATGAGAATATGATGTTTGGAATGTATTTGATAGAGTTCGAGTTGAATTTTTGAGGAAAAACCAGTTTTATTTCTGGTACAGAGCATCTCGCTCGATCGGTAGAAGTTCACCGATCGAGCGAGTACCCCTGTACCAAAATAGAGAGTTGGACATTTTTGTGTCCGCTCGATCGGTAAGATTTTACCGATCGAGCGGGCGTCCTGATTTTTGGGCAGTGGCTTCGGAATCCTTGGCCGCTCGATCGGTAAGAATTTACAGATCGAGCGGGCACTTTTCAAAAAATAAAAAATTTCGATGTCTTAATCCTTATTGTTTAACTGTGTTGATCAATTGCTTTACTCTAAGTTTATGATTAGAATCGAGGCCTCACAAAACAGTAACTTCATGAATATCAAGGTGGTTCCCTTCTTCAACATCCGGTGTGTCAGAAGGAGTATTTATTATGGCAGGGTTGAACTCAAAAAGCTTTTCTCTCTCAAAAATTCCAGCTTGGTTTCTTGATGTAAGGCACCACTGGAGTAAAACTATAAAATAGCTTTTGAGCCTTTCAAAACCTCAACACAAATTGAACCTTCCATTGGCGTTCACATCAATATTCTTCTCATCAATCAGCCTCGATTCCCATACAAAATTCACACAGAAGTATCTTCTCCATAGTAGAACTTGTAGGAAAAGACAGTAGTCAAATAAAACTCAGCAGCATTCGTGTTGTCTGTGATGTTGGCAACACCATCAACAACACTAACATCAGTATCAGCATCATCATCTTCCTCGGAAAACTTGATTCCTAACTATCTTAAGCATCATACTTATCTTAGATATGGAGGAATTATCAGATACATTGGGCCTGATTGCAGCAAATTATTCTAGCATCTCTTTATCAAGCTCATCATCGAAAGTATGAGTAAAAACAACCACATAAATATCAACCTTCCCTTGCTTTAGAATGTCCAGAACTTGAGTTAAGGAAGCTTCATCATCATCATAAAAGACAATTTTCTCAGTAGCAATAGGAGGAACAAAAACATCAAATTCAATCATCAATCGATACTCAGCCATTATAGTATACATTATATTCCTTCTCCTGAATTATTTTCTTCACTGCATGATCCATCGAAGATTGTACAGCAACATGAGTGATCTGCAGAAAATCAGTTGTGGGATCAGTGTTGCGCGCAGTGTTGGCAACACGAGGCACAACATCAAATTCAGACCAAGTTAGGTCTATTTTCCCTTCCAGCAAAATATGACCAACCTTCAATTCTTAATCAACCATAGACAAAGACTCATCAATGTCTCGGATAAAGCCATATTATTCCAGAATCCCAAATATGAGGGATGAAAAAGGCAAATTTGTGGACATTATCAACATCTATCAGCAAATTGGAATATGAACTTGAATATCAACTTCACAAAACTTGAAAGGACATCAAGTTCCAACTGCAAAAAGTACCACTCCTTGTACTTGGCTACCATAGTAGATTTGGTTGAAGGAGTCTCGTTCTTCACAACACTAATTTATTTTCAGCAGAACCCCTTTCTCTTCAATATCAAAAGTGCGATATAGAGCAGTGATAACAACTGAATCAAACATCTATTCGCTCATGCACAGACACTCTGTCAAAATTGTTAGATTGCTCAGCATCTACACTAGCAGCGAGGTTTACAAAGAGTTCCAAAACAGGCTTTCGACTATGATGAACAAAAGCAAAGACAATATAAAAAAAATCTCGAGTCTTGAACAAATTCGACCAAATTCTGCCTCTTGCAAGCATCCAGATCAATCTTCTTCTCTTCAATGAATTCATGGTTGACATACATATGTCAATAAACAATAGAAGCTTCTGAACACAACTTGAGAAATAAGACAAATGACATATCATATTCTGCATAAACAATATTGCCTCCAGTGTTGGCAACACCATTCACAACATCATCACCAGCAGAATTTTTAGTGTTCGCTTCCTCAAATTCATCATCCTCAGAGATGAAAGATGAACTACCAGAAAATTTTTGCCTATAATCTGCAAGTTTCTGTTGCATATCTGCATTCGGTTCTTTCTCAATGACAGCATAAGTAGGCACATGTTTGGAAAAACGAAAACAAAAAAAAAACAATCTGATTAGCACAGAAAGCAGATAAGCCTAAATATAATCAAAGCGAGAAAATGTACAAAGACAATTTGATGACTGCAAAGACCAATTAAGAATAAGAATAATCAAATCAATGAGGAATATATGCTTAAAAGAAATCCATTGGATAGTAAAAAGAAATTCAAACAATCAAGCATTCACCTTCTAACAAACTCATCCAGAAATACTTACCAACGAAAATTCTTATGGGTAAAACTTTTCAAATCGAGGAAATAAAATCCAACCCAATTATGAAAATAATCCGAGATTGAAAGCAATCAAAATTCCCATAAATAACTCCACATCGGCTTAACTCCACTAAATCATTGTTAATCACAAAAATTCAATTTTCAGTAGATAAAGTATTTCACCAAATTTGTTCGTTTAGAACGTCAAACCCTGAACAGAAAATATTCACAATTTTGAATGCATATGCATGTCTTATTTTATTCCTAAAATAGAATGTAACAAAAAAATAAAATGCAACCACATGCACATGATATGTTCACAAGTGTAGTGTTGCCTTTCGTGTTGACAACATCATCAACAACACCATAGTTTTTCAAAAAGTATTTGAAACTTACACACTTGATTACCTTTGATTTCAGAAAATTTCCAGAAGTGGTAGCCTGCACACTAAAAGAACAGTATTCATTGGACTCAATTAGGTAGCTTTTTCCATTTTCTTCCGATTATTGGTAAAGTTTGTAAGTATGACATTGATCATCAAACTTAGTAAAAAGCTGAACACTGAATTTGCGAAACCACCTTTCACATGGGACAAGAACATGGAATACACGTACATCCCTCAACTACTTAGTGGTTTAATCAGAGTTCTATAAACAAGGGCCAGTGTGTTTTTAAAAAAATGTTCTGTAGAAAAACTTGGTGTCAGTCAAATAATTGTAACACAGATTAACACACTACACATCACAAAATGAATGCAGAATGTCTAAAATCCTAAATATGCATGAAAGGAAAAACAACAGTGTTGTCTATGGTGTTGTAACACCGGAGACAACATCAGTAAATGGTTATAATGCACACATGCTGAAAGACCTCCGAAGAGTTGAGAATCCCTCGAAATCTAAAGCTTTTGTGAATATAACTGTCAGTTGGTTATTAGTTTCAACAAAATCCATTCGGATCACACCTTTTTCCACCAAATCTCGAATAAAGTGACGTCGAATGTCAATGGGTTTTGTGCGAGAGTGTTGAACGGGGTTTTCTGAAATGTCAATCACACTCAAATTATCACAATAAAAAATGGGGGATTGACTTTTAAATTCACAATCCTCTAACATTTGGTTCATCAAAAAAGGTTGTGAACAAAAAGCTCCATCTCCAAGACAACAACACCCTCCCATAGTGCATTTTCTATCATTCAAAATCCCAGCACATAAACACACAGTAAAACCAACAAGAATGGTATTTGTCTCCCTATTTACCACAATCTCAAATCCAAGGTGTCTGAGGTGTATCTTAAGATACATTTTACTTCTTTTAAAAGTGTGACCTTAGGATCAGATTGGTACCTAGCACATAAACTGTAGTAGCCAGTTCCAATTTACAAGATTAATTGGTTAATTATATTTTATTAACAAGAGCACAAGTTAAGATCAAGAACACATGACATGAGTAGCTCGAGTCGGTCATAAGTAGCTCGGGTCGGTCATGGTTGTTCAACAATAGCTCGGGAATTGAGCAAGAGCTCAGGCATTGAGCTAGAGCTCGGGCTTGGAGCTAGGGCTCGGGAATGTGTTAGTGCTTGGCTCGGGTCGGGGCATAGGGTGCTCAAGAAATTGATGTGCAAGGCCAGGATAGTGTTCGGTCATGGGAAGAACACATGGTATTCAGGTCGGAAATGGACACGTGGCTGGAGCTATAACACGATTAGTGTCCTGCTAGGTGTCATGCACTCGATTGACACCTGTCCCGGCTCATCCTCTATAAATAGGAGTCGAGGGTTCGGTCATTTTACACCATTTCATCTCACTTCTTAGTTCTACTCGGACCAAGGAGTAGCTCGGGAGCTTGGGAGCTCGGGAAAGAGTAGCTCGGGAGTTCGGGAAGGAGTAGCTCGGGGCTTGACCAGGAGCAGTTCAGGTCGGGCTTGACCAGGTGCAGTTCAGGTCGGGCTTGAAGGTAGAGGTCAGGTCGGGTCAGTCTTGAGACCAGGTCGGGTCGGGACTTGGACCTAAGGCAGCTAGGGGTTGTCTTCTTCCAGCTTAGTTCAGACTTCGGTGTTAGGAACGATAGTACTGTTCGAGATATCCTGACTGTGACGACCCGGTTCTTAATCTCTCGAATAAAATAATAATCTAAGGTTCATGAATTAAGGTCAAGCATCAAAGCCAAAACCAAAAGATTTTTTTTTTTAATCAATGTGGCTCGCTCGAGCAAGCCTCACCCCTCGCTCGAGCGAGAGCTGCTCGGGTCCAAGACACCCCGCCCCCTTGGCTCGCTCGAGCGAGCCTCGGGTTCCGCTCGAGCGATCTGCACTCTGTCCAGCTGCTAAAACTCTGATTTTCTGCTGTACAATGAAGATTTATACTATATAACCTCTTCCAACAAAACCAAATGTACAAGAGAAGGTGATAACATCAAAAACTCAAACCCAACAAGATCATGTGTTATACATCTCAAAGTAGTAGAATCTCTAGACTAAAAGTTCAAGTCTAAGAAGAATTAAGACAATACTAAGATTCATAACATGAGTTTCAACATGCTTCATTTCATATCCATCTAGCATTAACAACATCATAACATCTATATAAAGATGTCAACTAGAAATTCATAAACTAGAGTTTAGTACAACACAAGCTAAAATCATTGCATAAAACCAACTATATCTCAAGTTGATACAATTTGACAGCAACTCAATATCTAAACCCGGATCACCACTCTACTTTCTCTCGATCTCAATTCTTCAGGGTCTTTTCGGACTCGTTCCAATCCCACCTATTGTTATGCACACATACAAACAAGACAATAGCCGAAGAGACTCCGGTGAGAATTTAATCACAATATAAAACAACATAAACATGCATAATCTCAAGTAATTCAACTTGAAGTATATATCAATTATTCAACAAATAAGACTCAAGGCAACTTAAAACATATTAACTCAACATTGTATAAATCAAGTTGCAAACATTGCATTTAAGCAAGACATGCTATCAATATTTACAAACTCATATCAAATCAATAAGTCAATATCAACTCTTCAAACAATCATCATTTTCTTATACCCTTACCTGTCGAATATCTTCCAAAAAAAATTCATTCAATAAAATAAAGACTCAAAGACAAGTCGAGGGTTCAAGGATTCAAGTCTCACAGAATCGATAATTTCAAAAATCATCTCATTGGGATCCCGGGAATATATTAAGGCCCAAAATCAAGCCTCCCACCTACGCTCCCGCTCGAGGTGGTAACAATCTCATATTCCCTGGACTGTGAACACTATACTGAGAATTCGTAGCAAAAATAAATCAAGTCCAGATCTCTAGCTTCTCATATACAAGTTCACCACGTCCACTATTTTCTTTTCGATTCTGTTTTCAAGGTTTCGAAAGAATTGTGGCTCAAGAGGGTTACTATCAATTCTATAACCAATCTACCACAACTCAACAACTCAAAATAATTTAAACTCATCAATATCAAATAAATTATCAATCATCAATCTCAATAAGTAATCATGTTTAAATCAAAAACCTCATATATCAACCAAATCAACTAAGTCAAGTATTCATTTAGATAATAAAAGAGTAAGTAAGTACTCATATAATCATCTATTAACATAGAAGCACAAAGTATGTGGTTTTAGAAAGGAATACTCAATAGATTCATATTGAGTGTGCAAGTCATTTCTTTAAAGGTTGTCTTATACCTTTCTTTTCTTGGTTTTTAAACTCTTCAACTCTTCAAAATCTTGACCCAAATCAATCCCGGTTCGAAGCTGAACTTCTCGAGCTCAATGTTTCCTGTTTTCAATTTGAAAATACATCATATATATTCAAGAACATCAGCAAGAACTCAAACCATGTTCAGCTCAATCAAAGAGAATTCAAAACTAATCAATTCTTGACTTGACGGCATTAACGATTAAACTTCGGCAACCGTAACTCATTTCTATCAACTCTATCATTTATATCAACTTCATATACATCTTATAACAGCTGAATATAATCATATATCAGCTAATTCAGAAGCATAAATTCGAACCCAACTTCTGAAAAATCTTGACGATTGCAAACAACGATTGTTCTTCGGTTCAACTTCGATACCGTAATTTATATCATTTCTAAACATCATATTAACTTCTAATAAACCTCATACCAGCAAGATATCAATAAGAACCAGCACATACACATTCAAACTAGCAAGATCAGATGGTAGGAATTTCAAATCATAGCTAAAACTCATAACAATTTCCTACAATAACCGTTCTTTAATCCGTCTTCGATATCGCCATACATATCACATTTAACCATAATCTGAACATCTAATTCATCTCTTAACATCATATACCAGCGTAATCAAAGGTGATAATCTCGAAATAATTGCTGGAATTTCATATCAAACTCAATCGTTGTCCGTTCTTCGATTCAATTGCGATATATCAAGATATAGAAGCTTTAGAACATTAATATATGATCAATCTGATTTCTGCCCCATATCAACATTTCAAAATCATAATAAATCTCATCAATACTTACATCAATAGATAGCCCTTATTGCAAGGAGTCCGGAACTATTTTCAGAATTGAATTCGGACAAACGGATCACAAGAAATCAAGGATTGAAGATGATAAAATATCTTGAGCTTTCCTTTCCTTTCTCTCTCGGTTTTGGTTTCTAAAATTCTGAACATGTACATGTATTTACACGTTCCTATTCATAATAAAGACATGTGTCCATGCACTTTTCCCATATTTGCACTTTGGCTCCTCAAGTCTTCATTAATTGCAAATCGGTCCTCGGCAAATCTTTTTAATTCAATTTCAATCCTAAATAATTTAAGAATATTAAAATTTAATTCAAAACTCCAAAATTCTCAAATTAAATATACTTGGATTAAAATTAAATAATTTCTGGATTAAATCAATTAATCCCGGGCCTTACAATTCTCCTCCGCTAAGATCGGATTTCGTCCTCGAAATCTCATGCAATCTATACGCACATAAGATAAGGAATAAGAAAAATACTGAATAAGAACTCATATCAGTAGAATAACTCAGAATAACACTGATTCATATCGGATTCAACTTTTCAAATAACTTCTTCAATTCTACAACGACTCCACTGAACTGTCACCAGCGGAATAATCTTATGTCTGAGTTGCTTTTCTTCCTCATCAAATATCTATATTAGCTGTTTGACATACATCAATGTCTCATCAAACTTAATCTCATCTGATTGAAGTACATAAGAAGTCTTCATTCTAATACGTTCGCAGCATAAAATACATCGCGAATATCAGAAATCAATAAAGACAAGGTAATTCGAGAGGCAAGATTGCCTACTTCTTCGGAAGTGTCATAAGATTCAATAATTCTTGAAGATAATAGTCTTCGCTAGTCAAATGAGATAAGACTTCAGCAATTAAAAGAATCTTCAAACATACTCGATCTTTCTGTTCACAAATCAAAGGTCGGTGTCTAATTTTCGTAAGTCTTGCTTCTCGATCTTAACCTATCTTCATTCTCGTCTGAATAAGCTTCTCAGTCTCTATCATTTCTCAAATCATATCTGATCCAATAACTGATAATTCTGAAATACTATCTCAATTCAGGGAATTTCTGATTTTCTTGTCATTTCACAATTCAGAACAGTATCGTTACATCTATTAGATAGCTGTTACAAGAATTATAATATTCAAGTGGCAATATTAGTCCGCTAATACCGAATCAGATACTAAAATTCTGAGCATCTCCTCAAATTTTGGATAGTCAACTCAGACAATCCTTCGATAAGAGGATGGTCGAATAAAATCTCATAAAACCAATTACTCAAAATATTTGACAATCGATACCACAATCAATCAATTAAATCTAAAGTCGTAAGCTTGACAATAGATTTTCATAATTCCTGTCCTCTCATCATATCAGTAACTTCTTTTACAGCTATCTTTTCATATCTGTATCATATCCAATATAGCATATTCTTGCATTTGTTGAATTCTACTTTAAGTAAATCGCAAACTCATAACGATCAGTAGCATAACTGAGAAATTTAACTCAAAATAGTACTCTGACATAATAGATCTCAACCTTTCTGCCATAACATCGAGTAATATCAATTTCAGAGTCAAACTCCTTTGGCGATCTCTTATAACAAGGAATAACATTTCTCATATAGCTACCATCTATTTCATCATCTTGTATAACTTCAAATACAACAGATTATTCCAACTATACGAACTATCAAAAATTATATCGCAATCTCCTGCCAATATTGATAGTTTCAGAATAAAATTCAATGAAATTTGATCTTCTTTCGATTCTGAACTACGAATTTGTTCATAACTCATTCAATTGACCTTGCTCAGTCTAATTCATTGACAATATAGACTTTAGAACCAAGAATTCTATCACATCTGCATTCATATCTCATCTGCTAGAATTGATAAATTCTATAACTGTGCAAATCAATCATCTAATCAAGGCAAAAAGATAACAATTTAGTATTGTGGCCTTATTCAATTTCTGATAAGTAGCATAAAATCTCACTGATCTGTGTCTCTTTCAATTTGTGCAGTTCTGTTGGTGCCATTCTATAAGGTACTAGAAAATCAATAAGATACCTGGCATCAGTTACGTATCGAAGTCCATCTCACAGGCTGGAATCTCAGAATTTCATTTGGAAAATAGCAGCAATTCGATAATAATTGACAAATCAATCAATTCCGAGCTAGCTTCCAATACATTGATTGCATAACAAAGAATTTTCTCTGCTCTTTTCTGCAATCATCAAATCATAAATAGAATAGATATCGAAGAAATTCAACATGTCGAACTCTTACCGTAGAATTCCCAGCCCTCTATCAATTCAATTCTGAATCTCATAACTTTCTGAATCAATCGACGACATCCATGTACTTGATCAACATATCTAAGCCGATATTTCAATCATAATCTGACGAACCAAGCACAATACAATCGATGTTTCTCACATTACCATCAGACTGTAGTATACAATTTTCGAACAGATGTCACTTCCTTCAAACTCACGAATAGATACCACAGTAGATAAGATATCAACATGTCATGCACATAATATGGAAATTTCGTTCAGAGATAACATATGGGATGCTCCAATATCTTCAAGCACATAAGCAAAATAATCATAAAGAGAATAATTACCAGTTATATCATCATTCGATCAGCATATAGCTCCTCATAAAGTTCCTATACACACTCTAGAGTTATATCATCATTGACAGCTTCTTGATCACCAAAATTACCAAGAGTAGATGTATTCAAGCAAACTGATTTTTCACTGGTGTTGCAAATTGGTGTTGCAACACCGGAGGCAACACCCAGTGGGTTGACTTGAAAACATCTCTTTGCTTTCAACAATGAAGCCAGGGAGTTATGATCTTGTTCATCATTCTGTTCTTGATCTCTGTCAGAGTCATCATCACTCAAGAACATAGTCATACCTTTGTGGAATCGATTTGCACATTCAATTGCATAGTGTCCATATCCTTTGCATTACCTGCATTGCACATAATCAAAATACTTGGTATTGGATTCATGATTAACAACATACCTTGGTCGAGATGTTTCTCGAGTAGGTGACACCCTCAACAGATTTTCAGGAGCAGGAAAATTAGGGTGCTTAAATTGTTGTCCAAATTTTTATTTGTTTCTTCTTTTCAAATAATTTTCAAACTTTTGGGTGATCAAAAAAATTGAATCTTCACATAAATCTGAATTATTGACTTCCGGTGGTCGAAATCTGACGTCAACAACCGGCACGTCCATGATAAACCTACAAAACAAAAATAACCAGAATCTCTCTTAGTAAGGTCAAAAGTTGGCTCTGATACCACTTGATAGAAATCGTATTGTAATTGTAGGTTAAAATAAAGAGTCAGTATTGTCCGCGGTGTCACAACATCAACGACAACACAGTGCAGCGGAAAATAAACAAAAATAAATAACACAAGAAATTAATTTTGCACGAGTATAAAAACTCGTGTGGGTGCTTTAGGGCTAAATATCACTAGCAAACGTAAGATCAGTCTTACAAAATAATCCTAATGATTTTACGAAAAATCATTAAATCCTAAATTTCTCAACAAGTTGAGAAATCAAACTTGCATCCTAAAATACAACAGAGTATAAAAAAAATCAGATGCAACTCCCGTAGCCTAAATTGAAGAGACAGAAAAATCTTCGATCAACACAGTTCCCACAGTGTTGTCTCTGATGTCTTCAACACGAACGGCAGCATGGGGACAAGCAACAACGATGGTTGCAAAAATTCTTCAGAATCTTCGAATTCTTCTATGTGATTTTCTCTGAAAGCTCTTCTGAATTCTCCTCTGAAGTGTACGATTGTTTGTGCGCACAATCCTTTACTTATAGATGAGAGTCCAAGTAGAGAAAGGATTCCTTATAGAGTCCTGCACAAATAAGAAAATAAGTCTTTGTTAGGAATTAGACTCTTTTGATATCATCTTGATAATATATGATAACGATAATACAAAATATTTCCTTATCAAGATAATACTCAATCTAGGCAAATATCTATCTCAATATTTTCGATAATAGCACATAAATATTCAACCTATCGTATCATATCTTGATAATAGTTTATAAACATAAATCCCTTAATTTTCTAATCAAGATATAATATTCATTCTAGTTAAATATCTATCCTAGTTAATCTCGAGATCATAGAATATTTAACCATGTCAAATCAAATCTATTGTCTAGAAGGCAAAATTCAATATTATAATTAACACGCATAAGAAAAAGATTTTCAATGAATTAAAATTCTTTTCAGTTACCATCGCCCCGATCCATCCTCATATTTTATTAATTCAAATATTTTTTTATAATTTATCTAGCTAGCTCCTAGCTAGCTTGTGTAATATATATACACAATACAATGTGCTTATTTTTTTGTAAAAAAATATATATATGTATATATATGGTTTAATTTCTAATTTACTCTTTATATATATAGGTTCAGTACCCCTTTTAGTTTTGTTGGATCATGAACACCAAAACATTCGGGGGTGCATTGAAACCCCACCTGGCTGCTGTTTGGTTCAATAATGATATCAGTTGTGGATTATATATATATATACATATATATAGTCATGAATTAAAGAGAGGGATCAGATAGGATGTTTGATAAATAGAAATATATATAATTGATTGTGAGTATATAATTTTGAATTGGATTAAAACTTGCATCAAAAGTAAAATGGAGACATGTGACTTTGCATGCACGCATGATTGGTGGATATATGGGTGCTGGAATAAATATCATCACGATTAATATATAATCGTTGATTATATCCCTCAAGATATCAAAACCCGGACCATAAAAAATAAATAAATAAATATATATATATATATATATATATATATATATATATAATATGTTAATTTCCATTTCCACTTCTTTCAAGAAATTAAATAGAAGCAAGCTCGATCGGATCGGACCACAATTCAAAATACCAACAATAATATCTCATGAATACATGCAGAGCCAAAAATTAATGGGTCCTCTGATCAGTGATTTCAGATTAATGGAGTCGTGCCTCACAATTGGGCAACGTAACTAGTGTAGCAACGTTAATTGGCTGTGTATCATCACATGGCATGGCTTCCCAAGGAACGTAACATGACATGGCCACACTTGCTTCTGACCATGCAAGCTCTGCTCATTATAAATTCATCATCTCAACATCCAAACCTCATAATTATAATATATGGATTTTTATTTACCCTTGTCAAAATTCATAATATATATATATATATATATGCCATGTCAATTCAAAAGAAGTAGAGGGAATTGATCAATTAGCTTGTCAAAACCACTAATTAATTCTTCCACTAGATCATCAGCATGCATTAATTAAAGATTATCTTATTATTATTATTCCTCATGTTTCTTTTTTTGTTCCTGTCGGATAAGTCAAAGCCTAAAGAAGAAGAGGTCGGTGAAAAAAGATTATTTTGAAAATTGAAAATGGCCAATTATATTTATAGAAAATTTATGCCCACCCAAAGATACTGATTGATTCTCACCTAAACCATGATTCTATAGGCCTCAAACTCCTCGCGCGCTGGCGGTGAAAAACAATGTAAAATGCACCAATTATTGATCCACAAAACTTGTGATTTTCTCAAAATATATATATATATATATATATATATATATATATATATATATATATAGCAATAGCAATAGCCCTACCTTTAGATTATATATATATATATAAGATTTATATAACAAAGCTTTATTCACACCCTCCACTCCACATTGAGAAACATTAAAGCTGACAAATATTCTAAAGCAGAAACCGATCGATGAAATTTTTAGTATTATCATTTATCATGTTGTGTTGTGTGTGAGTGTGTCCCTGTTTATTAGTTATTATAATATTATCTTGAAGGAGATATATAAAAGTTGGCGAAAAAGATAAATTCGGCCCCCACCTCTCAACCTTAGCCAACAAGCCAATGAAATATTTACATGATTCTAACCACATAATTTATTTAATTAAATTTCCCCTAGTTGTCAATATATATATATATCACCCTGGTCGCCACTTTTGTTTATATTTTTATTATATTATAATATTTTCATATCTTTTAAAAGTCTTTTTGGTCTTTAATTAATGATATCATTCTAATCTTATATTTATACCCTCAAAAATATTTTTGTTTTTCATTGTTATTGAATAAAAGAAACAAAAACGGTTCAATATTAATATATTACTCCATTATCTTCTCCCATTATTTTTATTAACCATGTTCATCACTTTATCTAACAAAATTTCTTTCTCTTTTCAAATCAAATATTTAAAATAAAGTAAATATACATAAAATTTATATATTATATCATACGTTTTGCGCATGCTTGATGCTAATATATATATATATACTTTCGAAAATCTACATTATCGACACGTGGAGGAACCAAGGTGGGTCCCTATTATACCATGTACGCATATATATAGACACGAAACTAATATGTTTTTACTCCCATCAAACCGGAAAATTAAACACCACCACCCCAACATATTTTGCTTATACAATTGTCTGAATCATGTGCAACTCAAAGCCCTCTTCTCCTTTCTCCTTTTCTTATCCACTACAAATGTAACCCATTTCTTAAACCCTAACAAACAAATGCAATATCTTCCCGCAGATGATGATCTTCAAAGATGGCCAACATCTTCCGAGGTACGTATAAATAAATTAATTTTATTATAATAATATCATGATAGCTAGCTCGTGAATTAATATATTGAAATTATTATTAATTCTTGCTAGCTTAAATATTTGTTTTAATCAGGCCCTGGAAGAAATGAAAGCCATAGGAAAAATATCGGCGCCAACAGCTATGACAGGACTGATATTGTATTCAAGAGCCATGATTTCGATGCTTTTTCTTGGATATATAGGTGAGCTAGAACTTGCCGGGGGATCTCTTTCTATTGGTGTTGCGAATATAACTGGTTACTCTGTTATTTCTGGATTGGCCATGGGGATGGAGCCCATCTGTGGCCAAGCTTATGGAGCCAAACATATGAAACTTGTTGGCTTGACTATGCAAAGAAGTATCTTGCTTCTTCTCTCCACTTGCATTCCCATCTCTTTTATGTGGTTAAACATGAAAAAGTTGCTCCTATGGTGTAATCAAGATGAACAAGTATCATCCGTGGCTCAAACTTTTATCGTTTTCGCCATCCCGGATCTCTTCTTCCTCTCATTGCTTCATCCTTTGAGAATTTATTTAAGGACTCAAAGCATCACACTCCCATTAACCTACTGCTCCTCTCTATCGGTGTTGCTACATGCGCCCTTGAATTTTCTGCTGGTGAATTATTTCAATATGGGTGTTTCGGGAGTCGCCTTAGCCATGTCTTTGACAAATCTTAATCTCGTTATAATGCTCTGCTTGTTTATATATTATTCTGGCGCGTATAAAGACACGTGGGTGGCGCCAAGCATGGATTGTCTCCGGGGATGGTCCAAATTGCTGGCTCTAGCGGTGCCAACTTGCGTCTCCATTTGCTTAGAATGGTGGTGGTATGAACTGATGATAATGCTTTGTGGGCTGCTGCAGAACCCCAAAGCCACCATTGCTTCCATGGGAATTCTGATTCAAACAACCTCATTAGTGTATGTGTTCCCCTCGGCGTTGAGTTTGGGTGTGTCAACTCGAGTAGGGAATGAGCTGGGTGCAAGACGGCCCGCCAAGGCTCGAACATCGATGATGGTGGCCCTGTTCATGGCCGTGGTGTTGGGCCTAGCGGCCATGGTTTTCACAACAATGATGAGGCACAGGTGGGGGAAACTTTTCACGAGGGATGCTGAAATTTTGGAGCTCACAGCCATGGCGTTGCCGCTGGCAGGGTTGTGCGAGCTTGGGAATTGCCCTCAAACCACGGGGTGTGGAGTGTTACGGGGAAGTGCGAGACCAAGTATCGGGGCAAATATAAATTTAGGGTCATTTTACATGATAGGAATGCCGGTGGCTTTCTTGATGGGATTTGTGATGAAACTGGGGTTTCCAGGGTTATGGATCGGACTTCTTGCAGCACAGGCATCTTGTGTATTGTTAATGCTGTTTGTTTTGGGCAGAACAGATTGGATTCTTCAAGTCGAAAGAGCTAAACAACTCACAGAAGACCTTCATCAATCTTCTTCTTCTTCCAATCATTCTTTGTTGCCTGTTTCTGCATACAAAAGGGCTTATAATAATAGCATACATGATTTTGAAGAGTCGTTCAAATCAGTATCAGTCGAAACCGATCATGAAATAGATCCTTTAATATATAGCACTATAGTATAGGGTAATTAATTATAATATTGTACGTGTAATATATATATATATATATTATTGTACTCTATTTATAATTCGTCTTTCTCTTCTTCTTTTTTCCCACCTCCACGCTTTGTATCTTCATATTGTTGTAGAGGATCGATCAATTAAAGTTTTGATTATTATATATGTTTCTTTGTTAGAACATGTGTTTGTGTATATATATATATATATATATCATGTGTGTATATATGTATATATTGTTAATATATTTATGTGCGGTTAAATTATTAGTTAGTTCTTTCATATTAATTTGTCTTAATTTAATTAATAAATGAGCTGTTGGAATATTGTATATCATATATACAATATTAGTAAAATTTTGTTGAGAGTATAATATTATTATAGGTATGATGCATACACACATGCTGGAATATTAGCAGTTTCTTCTGAATCTTTAGTGGGAGGAGATTAATTAGATATTATTATATGGAAAGGTTAAGGTGTCGGATTCTCCTGCTTTTTATCTGTTCTTTAATGGGCGCAATTTTAGGTCAAAATATTGACTGCCAAATATGGAAATGTGTATATTATATATATTAATGATCAGTTTGACATGAATTAATTAAATTAAATATGATATGATGTCTTTTCATCTTCCTTTAATTTGTTCTCTCAAAATATATTTCTTAAGGGAGAACTAAAAGGAATATCGGTCGATGAGAATCGTTCAAAGTTGATGTCAAAACATTTATTAATTCTAAAACCTATAATTAATGTAAATAATATTATCCGGCATTGCTTTAATTAATTTTTTTTAATAAAATTAAATGTCCCTGTATATTATATCAAATGAAACATTAATTAATTTTTGGAGACTTGAAGATATGATGACATGTTAAACCATTTTTTTTTCTCGTGGAAATCCAAGATAGCTATATATATACGGGCATGCAAAATGGAAAGTATATATAAACTTTGAATTAATTTAAGCGATCATGTGGCCAAATATATAGCTAACTTTGTTACCAAAGTAGACATGTTATTTAATTTTCTAATAATTCAACCCAAGAAGAGCTGCTAGCAAGCAGAGATTTCACCAGCTTTCCAGCGCAAGCTTACTTCAAAAGATATATATATGTATATGTAGTACACACTTTAATTTCATCTTTTTCTGTTCTTTTCCCCCTTAAATTAATAATTTTTTCTTTTTAAATGAAAATATGATTTGTTTTTATTTTTGGCTATCATTGTCTTTTTTTCGATACATTCCATGCACTTTAATTTCTTCATCGATCGTGCCCATATTTCGAGCATAAAAAAATTTAATATTTCATAATACAATAGAATTCGAATAATCGTAATATTAGAGACGTATGTTCAAAAACTTCTAAAAACTACAAGATAAACATTTAAGAATTAAATTACTCTGATGCATAAAATGTATCGTTTGTAATATAAAGTGGGGGGCCTGGTTACCATTTAAGAAACAAAATATTCCAGCTACCATTTAATTTGCTAGCTCTGTCGCCTCATTGCTGTTGGAGCAGAAACGTACTGATTCATCGTTCACTTACATGCATGGCCACGGGTACTGCTTTAATCTGTATTGTAATTAATACTATTTCAGGCCAAACATTCATAGACAAAATAAATAAATATTAATCAATCTCTTTTCATTAATTAGCTAGCAAATTTGGCATGCATGCATGTATAGTTAATTCTTATATATCTGATATATGACCACTTGTATATATATATATATATATATATATATATATATATATATATGAATAGGAGAGTTCATAAATTTTTTTAATTCAGTTCTAAAAAAATAATAATAAAATAAAACTCACATGCCAGTTCACAAGCCTCCAAGCAATCAATCATGCATGCAAAAAGCTCAAGTTACGACTTAGTTTGGTAGTACTAACACCAAATAATGTGATTGAACACTTTGTAATATATGTGACATTATTATGCACATAAATAATTGATTTGGCAGTACTATATCATGAATGTTTGGAACTGCTTGGAGTTCTTTTACTAAATGTAAAAGAATGCAAATCACCAAAAAATAATTTTTAACTACGTATAAGAAAGACAAATTATATTTCACTTAATTCTCAACTAAAAATTAACGTTTTTAGTGAAACTTGGGCTCATGCCAAATGTCTCGAGCAGATATAGAATCTCCATTTACCGGCCAGCTAAAATGATAATTATATTAATTAATGTGCATGGATCAGTTGAATGCCACGTGTCACACTTCTCTTTATCATAATTATGTTCTTAATTGCTTAAGAAATTGATATATTACTTCGTTCGATCGATGTGCGTGATTGCATCCATCATTATTATTATTAGTAGAAAACAAAAGGTTATATAAAAAGGAAGATAAAAAAGTTCAAGCAAATGGCGCCGCCCAAACCCTCTTTGCGCATCAAAGTGGTAGGGTAAACACACCATAAAATTTAACCAAAAATAATACAAAAGTATATATGATCACAAAAAACTTTGACAAGAAATATAATTAAACAAGTGTTCTTTTTATGTCCATATTCCTCAAATTAATTAATGCTAAAAGCCAAGGGATTTCTGACAAATCGATCGATATTATATAACAAGTATTAATTGTTCTCATTTCTTTTCTTTTTTCTTTTTCCCTTTTGAATTGAAGATGGATGCATGGTACACAAAGAGTTGAAACTGTGTGATTCCATCCACAAAATTTTCTGCCACAAGATAATTCCCATGCTTGACCAACAACTTTAAGGGATGAGGATGTAGAAAATTAAAGGGACAACGTGTACTTGTAGCTAGCTAATTGATGTGTAAGGTAAAATGATTATAATTAAATGCGTATTTTTGTAATCTTTGTTTATGAACCTTGTACATTTTATATTGAATAATTAAATGAATTTCATTTTTATATATGCACGCAGCTGGATCGACCCAAATCTCCCAGAGTACTATATAAACTAAGATTGAGTGAATGTCAGTCATGTTTACCAAATCGTAATTTGCATAATCAAGAATATATGTATATATATAATTGTGTACGTACCATTAACGTCCTTGGTTGATGCGAAAAATGCCAATGCATGTATATAATTAATTGGCTTCTATGAATTGTGATGAATTGTGCATCCAATAATCGAATGCCACCTTATGTTGGACACATTAGATGAACATGTTAGGTGGGCAGCATAACAAAATTATATATATATATATAGTTTCGATCACATGGGCAACCATCATGATCAACTACGTGAACAACAGCTGACGTGACAATCACTCATTGGATGTACAAGGTGTCACGTCAGTTGTTGCTCACGTAGTTGCCCATGATGATTGCCCATGTAATCGAAACTCTATATTATATATTCAAATAAAAAGGTAGCTTTAGGGAGCAGAAGAAAACAAAGGATTATAAGATGCACGTAGGAGTAGGAAGATGAGGAATGGATGGCGGGCAGAGAGTGGAAGTCATGTCGGGATGAGGATCGGACGGTGGTAAGAGAGTCAGGCATGCATACAAATAATATAAATAAAGTAGCATATATATATATATATATATATATATATATATATAGGAATGGGCTTAATAATTTTTATTTTTATTTTTTTGGAGAGGAAACACCGCCGGAAGCGGGGGTTAGGCAGACCCCTACATGTATATATAAACATAAAGAAGCGGAACAAATAAAACCTAACGGAGGAGGGAACTAGGCCAAGACCTCCCAAAAGAATGAGCTTAATAATTTGTGTGAAAAATGTATACGACTTCTTCATTTTATTTTATTTTTGTTCGAAAAAATGAACGATTCATTCAAAAAAATGGGTGGGGGCAGACCCATGCAGTCCAAGATGCGAATCGTGTGGCATTCACCCAATTTCTACTGATCAAAAGCTACTTCATTTCAAAAACAAAAAAAAAATGTGCCAATATCACAAACTAATTAAAATGTACGTTACGTTTTGTAAAAAAAAAAACACTCGTTTTCCACACGAGTCTCTTCGATCATATACGCATGCATTAATATATTAATTAATGATTAACTAACGAGAATTGAATTTGAAGGGTGTACGTAAGTAACATTAACATTCAGATAGACAGAATTGCTAGCTCATGTATTAATCTTTTACTACTGCACGTTCGTACCACTTCAGCTACTATCCATTATCGATCGGTTGGTATCATGTTTTCATTTAATGATGACTTCCCCACCATCCGTTCATGATCAAGCATATATATATATATATATATATATATATATATATATATATATATATATATAATCTTGTGTGCACCCTGTGATATTCGCGATGTTCACGCGAACATCTGATTTTTTTTTAGATGTTTGCGCGAACATCCCACGGTGCACACAAAATTTCTGCATACTGATGCGCAGTAGATCATGACTGTATATATATAATTAAACACTTGATATATTTTATCTTCTTTTTTTTTTTTACCGTTAAACGTACACTAGAATCTAGATATATATCATTATTATATATAGTATGTACGATAAATAAATAAAAAGAATTAAGAAATATGATAGGTTTTAAATTGCTTCTAGCTAGTCTCTATGGATCAAATTTCAATGCCAATTTATCGATCAAAACAAAACAAAATCATGCATTCCACTTGTTTCAATACATACAAGCTAGAAAGTGGAGGTGGAGAAATGGAATGACAAACTCCCAAAGTGCTAGCTAGCTAGGAGGTCAGGATCATCTAGGATAAGTTAATAGGACGGAACTAGTACCCTTTGACAGCTACACCCATATATTATATCCATCATTTTATGGATGGTGATCACCAAAGTGAGCATGTAAAGTGATATTTATTTATTGGATGTACAAGATGTCATCTCAATCGATATTCACGTATCTATTTAGAGGATATATTACCCGAGCTAGTTAGTTAATTTATACGAACTATATCCGAACATGCATGCTGAAAGTTAATATTAATTGTTCGTTAGGATGAGATCAAGTCGACTAAAATTATTGTTCATATAGAAGTGTTTATTCCATTCCACCCACATGTACCAAATTGAAAATTCTATTATATATCCACGTCCACAAGCTAAGGCTAATGGACAACTTGATGGACTTTATTTTTCTTGGACTAGTAAAAAAGGATTGGGCTAATTGAGATGGGCCCAAACTCCCTTCGTTGGGCCCAGATGACAGCGCTCACCTCAGCTGGAGCCAGAGTGGGAGGCTTTCTTCTCCGGTTTTCTTCTACGCCAGACCAGAGCTGCATTTTTGGTTCACTTCCTTCGCATGGTATCACGATTTTATCCCGATGCATCATCGAGATCGATGCTGATTGATTTTTCCCGTCGAGGAAATGGCTTCGATTCGTAGAACTCTGTCCCCATACAGCGACCGATCGTATCAGAACGGATCCAACAACCCCTTTTCAATCCAATCTTCATCGCAGAAGCTGCTCTACAATACCAGGACGACCTTGTCTCCACTCCACAGATTTCTATCCGGAATTTTCCTCCAAAAGCACTACTACAAAAAAAGTAATCACTTTTCTTGGCGAAAATGGCTCTACCGCTGCATGTTGTTCTTTTTCCTAGGGTTTATACTCGGTATGGCGCCATTTAGTACCGATTTTAGTGAATTAAAGCAACAGCGTTTGAGTGATAGTGATTTCTCCTTCGAAATGAAGCCGCAAGTTGTGAATCTCGAGAAAAACGAGGCTGATATTGGTGGTGGTGTTGATAGGCGGGAGGAAAATCATATGGTGGTGGATGCTGTTGAATTAGGGGTTGTTGAGAGGAGTGGCGAGGATGTTACTGGTAACACCTTGGGCTCTTTTGCGCCACAGAAGCAATTGATTGTGATCACTCCAACCTATAATAGGGCTTTGCAGGCCTACTTTTTGATTAGGTTGGGACAGGTTTTGAGGCTGGTGAAACAACCAACGCTGTGGATTGTGGTGGAGATAAATGCCGCATCAATGGAGACTGCAGATATTTTGAGAAATATGGGAATCATGTACAGACATTTGGTGTGTACCAAAAATTCTACCGATATGAAGGACAGGGGAGTGCACCAGCGGAATACTGCACTTGAGCATATAGAGAGGCACAGGCTTGATGGAATTGTGTATTTTGCAGATGATGATAACATTTACTCACTCGATTTATTTGAGAGCATCAGGGAAATCAGGTTGACTTTTATTCCTCAATCATCTCAATTGTCTGTCAAACTTGTTGATCTTGCATGCCACCACCATTGCATTTATACTCTCCATAATTTATGAGGTTATGTGATTTCCCATAGAAGAGTTTACTACATTTGCTTTGCTGAAGCAATTACGTGGTTGTTGAGTAAACAAACTGGAAGGTGTGAATGATCTCCTGATAATGGAAGCTTGGACTGCAATGTTGGAGCTAGTGGAGAATGGAATCTTTAAAATTTTTAAAGTTAAACTTGGCTTTAGTTAGTTTTATC
Organism: Henckelia pumila; assembly: GCF_033568475.1. Taxonomy (NCBI): domain Eukaryota; kingdom Viridiplantae; phylum Streptophyta; class Magnoliopsida; order Lamiales; family Gesneriaceae; genus Henckelia; species Henckelia pumila. Next base: position 144,411,602 of record NC_133123.1, on the reverse strand, counting down.
AGATATTTCCCTTGTTTTTCTTCTCTGCTGGAAATGCTTCCATCGATATTTGAACTTTTTATCTACATTTGGTTCATATAATTTACTCGGTATTTGAGACTTGTGTAAAAAAGTTTGATGGATGTAATCCTTTTTCATTCGTGAACATGGTTTGAGAGCTGTCATCTGTTGGATTGTTAACACAGCAAATATGCTTGCGAAATATGCAAGTTTGAATCCTTTTAATAGATTATAGACCTCATGAAAATGATTGAACACTCATGTGGGAAATGTGTGTCTATTATCTTGTTGGATGATATTTTTGGCAGCTTTTGCTCGTTTGATACTCAAAATGCTGGTTGTTTCCCAATGTCCTTGATAAATTAACTTCTTCACCAAGTTATCTGTTCTTAATGATATAGTTATAGAGTTTTGCAGTTGAATTAGATTGTTCTATTGATGATAAACTTTCTAAAAATATTTGGAACGTGGGAAACTGTTCTTCTAAAGATGTTTGTTAATCACTTGTGAACAAGCTTGCAAATATGCCTTCCTTTTCAACTCCTTTAGACACCTTACTACTGGGAAATTCTCCTTTTCTAATTCAGGTCTAGCGGGTGTGTTCAACATGTTTATTGATAATATCTCTCTCTAAAGAGTCGATATATTGAGCAGGAAGGTCCAATGCTCCACATCCTTCTTTGACTAACTAACTTATGCAATAGTTTTGTGTTCTAAGTGATTTAACCCTGTTAGAGCGTGAATTTATTGCTTCTTCAACCTTCTGTTAGAAGATTTGGCGCACATTCACTTGATATTATATTCTATTAACTGTTGATGATATTCTACTAAATGATGTTACCTTTTTCCTACATGAATTTGAACTAGCTTTGAGAATGCTTTAGATAGTCTAGAAACTCATAAATCCAACATGGCTATATAAAACTTAAGGGTTTATTCACATGGTCCTTTGCCAGAGAAATTCTAGTCTAAATTAGGTGATTATTTCAATTTCAGTTGTTTGGCATCTTCCTTTGTCATTTTAGTTGGTTGTACTCAACTAGATAGACCTTTAACTAGTTCAAGACAGTTTCTTGTGTCAAAGACACTGACGTTTGTCGTTGGTCAAAAGTGAAAGCCTTTTCTGCAGATTATAGGTGGTACTCACATGCTTATCTACCCATATGTTATAAATAATAAAACAGCTGCTCATGTTCATCTTGCTCTGGTGATTCACAGCTGAGATACACTGAATCATGTGTCAATACTCGTTTTGAGCACTTATTATCGTAACGTCTTTTCTTCTGGACACTAAATTTTCAACTAATCGAGATTCTGTGATTCATGATAGTAGAATTCTCTGTTAACTTCTATAGTGAGAATAGTAGTACGAGATGTAAGGAAGGACGGGATCACCTACATTAATATCCTCTCAGTCCTTTGGGAAAAAGTTTGTTTTAATGATCCTAATTAGCATTGATTTTTTAAGGTTTCTGATATAAAGTTTTGGTCCATGATTCTGAGTTCTTATTTTATTATCGTTGATATTCAGCCGTTTTGGCGTTTGGCCTGTTGGCATGCTGGCTCAAAGCAAAAATAAAGCAATTCTAGAAGGTCCTGTTTGTAATGGAAGCCAAGTGATTGGATGGCATACAAATGAGAAGAGTAAAAGGCTCCGTAGATTCCATGTTGATATGTCAGGCTTTGCGTTTAATAGCACAATACTGTGGGATCCCAAGAGATGGCAACGACCAACTTCAGACCCAATTCGGCAGTTGGATACAGTGAAGGAGGGGTTTCAAGTATGGGTCATATTTTGTATTTTGACCCCATAAAATTTAAATGATTTTATCTTATTGAGTTTAAATAGACTGTTTTATTTGATTGTTGTTTCAGGAAACAACTTTCATTGAACAGATTGTGGAGGATGAGAGTCATATGGAAGGAATTCCTCCTGGTTGTCACAGGATAATGAACTGGCACCTACATCTAGAAGCTCGCAAACTTGTATATCCCAAAGGCTGGATGCTTCAGAAAAACCTTGATGTAGTTCACCCTTCTAAGGAGTAGATTTTGATTTCATGAGATCACATATTCCATGTTTGATCTGTGAGGTATGATATCTGTCCTAAAGTTGAGCATATAATTAAGAGTCTATTCGATGTATAGTACTTCAAATCCTACAAACTATTCCTTCATTTGGCATTTTTTTTTCATATCTATAATTTTTGGACGAGATTAAAAAACAGATGTTATAAAAGAAGGAAAACAAAAGGAAATGACCTTTTAATGTGTTGTGTATACAGATTGGCAGAACGGTGCATTTTCTGTGTTGTGATGACCAGTAATTTGTATCAAGACACTAGTGTAAGGAACGAACTTATGGAACTGCAGCAGTAAACGACCTGAATGAAATGCCAACGAGCTAGCACCATTGCTGTATCTATTTCTAATATTTCGTTTAGCCGATAATTCTTTTGCATAGACTGAACTTGATTTTTGTGATAGTATGAAGCTTGTTAAGAGATGAGTTGCTGAAACGCCTTTAAACCTATGCTGGAAATGAGTGGTTGTGGATTAATATTGTGCTGCGGGTCTCACTTGTGGACTGCAGTATTTAGGAGAAATGAGGTGACAAAGTTGCCCATTCCTACTGTTGATTCTTTTTACTTTCTGTTTCATTTGGCAGTGATGAATGAACTCTGAACAGAACACCATTTTTGGTTCTTGATCAAGTATATATACCTTGTTCTTCAAGGGTGTGCGCTTGGAATTTAAAAAATTGTGTCGAGAGGTCGATATTTATTTGGGTTTATTTTCCGAAGAATTTCTTGATTAGTGTAGGTGTCATGTCAAGATATTTAATTTTTTCACAAAAACTTTTGATTGGAGAAATTACGTAGAAGGCGCTTTTAGATCCGCATTTATGTAAATTTATGCCATTTTTTTGTTAGATTTAAAAATGGTAGAATAGATTAGAAATGTTTTTGGTGAGTTTGTCTCCTCCCGTAAAGTTGAGATAAAAATCCACGTACACGTCCACCTTGAACTTATCTGACTGGGTTATATATTCTTGCTATTTCGGGCGTGGTTGGGGACAAAGCTCGAGACTTTACTCATCAGCAAGAGGATCGAAAATCTGAAGAAGCAATTGCACCTTCTTGATTATTAGTACAATGATATGTAACAGCTAGCATGGATAGTTTTCTATCTCAAATTACATGGCTAAGAATAATTCTTGACGCTGGGAGTTGATATATATTGTCTATATTGCACCTCCGCCAACTCCGTGTCTAAAACTGTTACTAATTGGAGTGCTGTCTCGGACCTCGATTGCAACAACAAATCTCGAGCCGATGACAACAACTGCATGGCACTACATAACTCATCGTACTCTATTAATCGCCTGGCCTCAGCCAGGGCTCGGGTGCTGATGAATGAATATCTCAAATGCTCAACCACTCCTGATCGAACGTCATGCGGTTTGGGCGCAAGCAATGCGTGATCACCGACGTGAATTACCTCTTGAGTGGCGGGATCCTTGTGAGTACAAGACACTGATAACACGCAGTACTGCTGCTGTGAAATTGGGACCCGTAATTCGATATAAACTTGTCTTTCCTCCTCCGCGTATAAGTTGCCAAGTTTGACTGAGCTGGGGTCCAGCAGGATTGGATGTCCGTTGCCCGAATAGACGCCCAAGATTTCGGCGGCCGTGTCCGACCCTAGCTGGATTTTCAAGTCATCCACTACAACGCTTAGTACTCCGCCCACACATTTGGAGAAAAAAGCAGCTTCCTCTTCCTCATGGCCATAGCCATGGCCTGTGCTAATTGGTAATTCTATGTGGGCAAAACGGGTAGATGACACGTGTCGTTGATTGTCTACGGGGATTATGTCATCCTGACCGTCTGACAGCAGTATGATGCTTGCCACTGGGTTCCTCTCCCGCCTATCTTGAAGCACTATGGTCGCTTGTTTTAGAGCTTCCCCGGCCTGATGCATACTGCAGCTAATTCCATTGCGGCAACTGAGGCCATCCACGGTGCGTCTAGCTGACCGCTGACCCTGACCTGTCATTCTTATCAAAGGCATTAATCTTTTCGGAGCAGCGGCAAACGCCACGACCGATAGTCGATCAGCGGGGCCTAGAGATGAAATCACCAGATGCATGGTTCGTTTCAGCATCTGCAGCTTGCTTCTGCCCATTCTCTCACTCACATTTACAACGGTCACAAGGTCGATCGGGGCCCGCCGGGGGAAGGCTGTGGCCGGTGGTGGTGGTGGGGCCTTGATGTTCAGGACTACGACGTAGGTCTCATGGGTTTGGCCCGTGCACATGACAGCAGCCTCAGGCAACAGAGAAACCTCTACAATATTTCTTGATTCTCTGATGGACTGAAAGCTATTATCACTGCTCGAAATGTGGTTCACGAAAAATCCCTGAAACTCTTCAACCTCTTCAAATTCAGCCGACTCTGTTGGTCGACCACGATCAAATTTTGGCGAAACCAATGGCTCGTCGTCGGCATAAATTTTGAAGCGTCCATATTTACGAGTGTTGTTTGTGGGAAATTTCTGTTCGTCTTCTTCTTGTGGATTTTGGTTGTGGACAGAGAGTAAAGGGACATCTTTCCAAATGATATGGCAGACAGGGCAAACCAGAGCGTCTTGCTTTCTTACATGTGAAGCTATGCAAGGAAAGTGAAAAGTGTGGGAGCACTCGGCGGTGTATATGGCCATTCCTTGACCTGTCTTCACACTCTGCATACACACGCCGCAGCCACCCTGCAAATATTAACGACAATAAAAACTTGTGCAAAAAAAAAAGAAATTGTTTAGAGTTGGAACTTACTCTGGATAGGCGAAGAGTGTTCTTCAAGAATGAAAAAGGCGATCTTGGAGAGGATGATGGATTGGAATTAGCAGAAATAGTTCTTGGGCTTTTGGAGGTTATTATATGATTCTCTGCTTTATCATGAACACGAGCAATGGACGTGTGGAGCGGTGGCGCCGCTGTTGTGGTGGCGGCGGCTTCTCTCCGATTGCCAAATGCCCGTCTCCACCCACTCCCCATTTCGATGAAAACGGAATCGATGAACGCGACGCGGGTCTTTTGATTTTCTTTATTTTAATTGAATAACACCTATCTTAAACCAATCATATTTAAATACAACTTCTTTTTTATTTATCAAATTATATTAAGGTTGCGCTTGTATTGAAATATTTCAAATGACATGGATTTCGATTATAATTGTATTGTTAACAATGAAACATAGAAATTTTAAATTCATAAATTAATTATTTACATATTACTTATATGAATTAAAATGGATTTCAAATCATTACTTTATTGGATGAACTGAAAATACATCATAACTATCATGAATTACTATTAAAACATAAAAGAAGTGGATTTGATATTTATGATTTTACTCCTCTAAACAACAAAAATGCATTTGAAATTCATGTATTTGAAATATTTTTATCCAAACACAGTCATATAATTACAAGTCATTTAAGTATCTAATAAGTACATTTGTGATCAGACAAGACAAGATCGCCTTCATATAACTCACACGTAAAAAAAAAAATGTAAATGTACTCAAATCTTGCCTTAAAAAATATGAAGTTTAGAAATACTTTTAATCTTAAAAAAATAAACTCATGACACGGTTTTATAGGTTAATCGATAATGACATCTTATTTAGATCACTGTGAAAAAGTATTACTTTAATTATAAATATAGACAAGATTAACACATTTCACGAATAAAAATCCGTAAGATCGACTCACAAAATACAATGTTAACACATTTCATGAATAAAAATTCATAAGATCGACTCATAAAATACTTACTCGTTAATCTTTAGCAAGAATAATTTTTGGACTGCAACTAATTACTCTGTTTTTCTTGTTTACCTATGCGAGGTGCATGCCATTTTAATTATTTTTATTTATTTATTTGGGATTAAAATATAAAAGAATTGCATGATAGTAGACTGGACTTGACTGTTAAAACTTAAAATTGATGTCATTGTAGGTACGTACGTAGGTAGTGAGGCGGCTTTGTGTTAGATGAGACCTTTTTTTTTTTCTTTTTCTTTTTTTTTTTTTTTAGAAAGCTAGATGAGACTTGAATAACATTACACCATAAAGGAAACTTACGGCAGAAAATTTCATGCATGCTAATATAAGGTGGATATATGATATATAAAAATATATAGATTTTGCATATATAAATTAAAATTAAATTATTAGATATAGGGTGTCAATATTACTTGTATCCGACACGTTGATTCCGCAAAATACGGAGTATCAACAAATCCTTGTATGCTCCCTGTAGAGATCTTCAGTGAGTTGTTTCTACGTCACAAAACAAAGTCAGAGGAGTCGGGAGGGTTCCCGGCGAAGGCACACCGATGTTCAAGTCTAAGGCTGGGAAAAAATACCGAAATGCCGAAAATACCGTCATACCGTATCGAAAAATTTACCGAATATATCGAAAAATCGGTATACCGAAAATTTTGTTACGGTATTTTCGGTATCGGTAACGGTATATAAATTTTTTTATTTCGGTATACCGAATATATCGAATTAATTTTTTTTAAAATTTTTCACGGTATACCGAGTTTTTTTTTCGATATACCGAGTTTTTTTTCGGTATACCGAAATTTGTCGGTATACCGAATTTTTTTTTATATCCGGTACGGTATTCGGTATAGAAATTCTCCATATCTAAAATTCGGTATATCGAATTCGGTATGGTACCGATATGAAATTCTTCATACCGATATGGTACGGTACGATATACGGTATCGTATTTTGATACGGTATACCGTACCGTATCCAGCCCTACTCAAGTCAGTTATTACTCAAGGAATAATAATCAAGAGTAGAGCCTTATAGTGCTAAAGAAAGTGTGTACCTTAATAATTAGGTAACTTGAGCTATTTATAGATATTCGGTGAATTTCACGGGCTTGAGCCTCTTATGGGCTTGTGTAGAATTCAGGGTCTGCTTGAATTAAATATATATAATATTTAAATAAGTTTGAGCCTCAAAAATATTTGAAGTGGACTTTCATGATTGAACTCAGACCCAGTTGAATTTTTAAGTGTAACCTATCATATATATATATATATATATATATATATATATATATATATATATATATATATATATATATATATATATAATCAACTATAATGACACATACCTCTTGTGATTTTTATTTTGGATGCCCACATTCGAGCAGACCACCTTTATTGTTAGTCAAAATGGCAGACTGCAACAATCCAATCTTTAACCTAATAATCATTATTACATTAATAAAAGTTAGGCCATCCCATTTACCAAATTTTCACTGCTTAACCTGCCTAAATTTTAGGCTCATTTTGACAATATTTTTTTTGTATTGTGTGGTAATAAAAAGTAGTTTATATTGTCCGATATCAACTCTGGTAAAGCTGGTTCCTTACTGCAGTGATCACGACTATTAATTTTAAATTTAATTTTATGCCATTTTTTCGTAAACCCAATATTCATGTCATCCACCACCATTGCTGGATCCATTTTTAAACACAACGACTAATCCTTTGTACCAAAAAAAATTGATTGAGAACTTAAATTTCGTGTATGTATATTATTTTGAGATGTAAGTGCATGCATTGGGATTTAATTTATTTGTAAAGCCAAGACATGATCGGACGTTTTTTCTAGCTATAACTATAATAATTATTAATTTTCAGTCAAACACATTACTGAACATGAGCCAATGGAAGTGCAATTGTTTTAGAATCGTGTCATATACATTTGTGTCATAACTATGTATGAACATTCTAATTATTACATCCACATATGTAATTATCTCGGGGATTTTGATTTTTGTGACGTTGATTTGATTATTGGCTGCCCGTAAAACATGCCATGTTGGGTGTCCGACTATGATTTCGAACGAGTCTATTTCCACATGATATGATACCTTTGACCAAATTGGCATTTCCACGTGTATATTTTATAATTTATTTTACGTTACACTCTTCTAATTATTTACTCAATAAATATCATATTCTTTCTCACATTGTTCAATGTATTCCAACACACACTAAAAAAAATGATGTGGTAAATCTAATACTCTTGAAATATTATCTCAAGCGTTGGGTCAAACTTATTTATATTTTATATATCATACGTGATTTAATTAATAATAAATGGAAGAATCTCCATAAATTATTTGTAGATTAAAAAACATACAACGTGCATGTCCTCTTGCTAACAGTTTGGATCCGAGAAAAATAGAATCAGATTTGGACATATGACGCTGATCATTAACTACTACGAAAATCAATATTGATTATCAATGCCAAAGTTATTTATATATGTTTATTAAACCAACAAGTTAGATTGATAATTTTTATTCTAATGATCAAGAATTGATTCTCCCGTACTTCCGACTTAATTCACAGGGGAACACTTTTCTTTGGTTCCATTATAATTTTGATTCCGATCCGTTTATTTTGTACACTTTCGATGATTTGGTCTTTCAGTTTTTTGTATCATGTGAGAGCAGAGGGCCAATATAATTTAATAATCGGTTTTCAGTTCATTTGAAAGTGCATATGGAAATGTGAGTTACAGGATCCATTGGATCGATCTTCAATGTTAACTACTTTTATATAATTAATAAACAAAAACTCAATTTCAATCTTTTGTTTAGCTCACTCATTCATGAATAGATATTATTTTATATGTTTAAAATATTATTATTTTTATTGTAAATATAGATAAATAAGATATCTACTCTAATCTAATTAATATATATGATTTATTCAAAACTTAATTAAAACCCATTAATGCCGTTATCACATCCCACACCTGATCCATCCAATAATTTGATATCTGCATCAATTATTTTATTTCTATACAAAATTCTATTTTCATTATATTCTATTTTCGTGAAGACTATTAATTTTTATTTATATACAAAATTCTATTTTCATTATATTCTATTTTCGTGAACACTATTAATAGTTTATACGGTTTATTTTTTAAAATTATAATGATTTACATATTCTGAAAATATTCTTACTTAATTGTGAAGAGTGATCGATGGACAATAATTCTTACTTCACATGCGTGCACGTTAAATATATATATGCATACATCAGGCATCATCCATGCCGGTGTGACAACACATGCACTGAGCTCCTATAATTATTTTGTATTCATCTTTGTTTTACGAAAAGATTTGACTCAAATTAATATAAAAATTTCAGAATAACCTCTTATAAATTTCTTTAAATTTTCATAAGTTTTAACCAATTTTGGTTGTGGCGTTATATAATTAGTTGATTGATTGATGGATTGATTTCCAACATAGCATTAAATCGACTTATTTAGATGTATAAACTATAAAATGTCACTTCATTGGTTCATAGTAAATACTCAATATATATATATATATATGTGTGTGTGTGTGTGTGTGTGTGTGGGGTTTGCTTGCTAATAAACGAATATTACTTAATTAGTTTAATAGTTTCTATAAACCCAACCCATGAATAAAAAAAAAACTCATAATTTAATATTAATTAACCAAATTAAAGCTAGTTGACATTAATTAGTAGGTAGAATCACATGGAAGATATTAAAAGAAGAGGGTGGGAGCAGCAATAATAAATAAGATTCTTGTGGACTCGATGGGGATTTCTAACCACAAAGGGTTTAACTTATTAAAAAAAAATAATTGAGAGGTAATACTTGCAATATTATTAAACAATAACATTTTATGATATTATATAAAAAATAAAAATTTAATTGTGCATATATATATACATAAATTTTAGTAGATAACTTTACCCTACATGGACATGGTTGTGTGGTGCAACTACCATATTCGTTGTATCGTGTTCATTAATTATTTTTTATATTTAAATACGATTCGCATGGACGACTATGATCACAAATAAAATTTTATTTTTGCATTAAATATCGAAGGAAATTAATAGATACAAGAAATTAATTATAAAGTGGCATCGAATTAAGACCATGCCTTTTAAAAATTATTCTTGTTGAAATATATATAGATGTCATGAAATCACGTATATTGGACTGCAACTCAGAATTTCATAGCTGAAAAGTTATTAGTCCACGATAATATTTTGTTATTATCTTCTTTTATGTGACAAATTCTGGACCGTCCCATCTAAAAGACAGGGGGCTTTAGTTTTTTAAACAATAAATGGGCCCAATGAAATGATCCATGAGATAAATGGATATATAACTAAGACCAGCCCAGTCGAGTTCAGTCCAGCAAAAATCAGTCACACACCTAGTAATGTAATGTTGAGTGTGGATAATATACCTTTTTTCCTCGTCTCTGTTAACAAATTCAATTCGAATAAAATCAATTATTACATTTACGGTTAGGGATCTTCAACCTTAAAATATACGATGATACCTATTTTATTTTGAGGTGATAATCATATTTTGTTTCGAATTCATTTCGATCTACTGCAAAAAGGTGACCACAGAGAATATTTAATTAACGATTTGTAATTGTAACCACACATTTTTTTTTAATAAGAATAAGAATTAGATTTGACATTAATTAATTTTATGGAACGAATCCATATTCCAGACGTTGGAAATAAGGAATTAGAAACAAAAATGGCATATAAAGTGAAATGTTTTATTTATTATTAAAAAGGTAGAATGGGGTTTATGAAGGGACATAAACAAATATATATATATATATAATACTAGTTATTAATAATAATTAAGGTGCAGGTGAGTAGAATAGGTGGAATGAGAATCATGCATGTATCTATACAAAAGTAGATATTCCAGCAGCTGCAATATTTCTAAACACCGCTTGCTTTATGTCTTCCACATCCATCTCCTTGAATTCCTGCAGTACCATTTAATTCAATTCAATATATATATATATATATTAATTAATGAAGAAATTAATTAAAGAATTATGAAATTTATATTGTATTATACTGGCCTGTGAGTGTGAGCAAGAAGCTTGCATTGTGAAGTCACTGAAGCAGCTGATGACACATTGTTGAATCTCCAGTCCCAATTCCTCCTCCAGTGTGTTGATGGTTGATAACAATAACCCAGCTTTCATCCCTGCACCGCAGCTAATCTTTATTCTTGTCTCTCCATTATTAATTCCCCTTTTCTCCACTTCCATCTGCACCCAATATTTCATTCATTCATCATTTAATTAATCAATTAATTACCATATACTTGAATGAATTACCTTTACCTTTGGTGAATTATTTCTGGCTAAAATTTCATTTGCCTTGAAAATGGTCATCACACCTTCAGCTGCATTATTATTATCCAATATTATTTCTTGGGCCTGCAAATGATTGATCCTCTCTAAAAGTTCCTTCACGTAATCTATCGTATCTCCGAGTATGGATGTTCTGTCCATCTGCACTAGTACTACTACTCCTAATTAATTATTAATGTTCAAAACGTATACACTTGCAATTAATATTCATTTAACAAAACATACATATATATATATATATATAAATATAACCTTGCTGATCTTGGGAACAACCGAACGGAGCATGGAAAGCCGGTCGTTCAATCTCTTCCTCCGCCGTCTCTCCGCCATAAGATTCTTGGAAGGCACCTTCTTCGCCGTTTTGTTTTTACTTTCGTTAAAAACGGCTTCATCTTTACAATTAGGAGGAATTACATAATTCGGTACCACCATGGAATATTGATCATTATAACTAGTACTACTGTAGTCCTGCAGTTGAAAATCTTGAATGTTGGTGTTGGGCGAATAGTAGTCATGTGATTGGGTGAATTCTCCGAAGGATATTGGGAAGTTGAAGCTTTGGATCATGTCCATGGCCATGGGGAAATTGGAGTAATAATTATAATCTTGAAAGCTGCTGCAATATTCATGACCATTTGAAATAGTAATATTGGTGTTGTCGGAGGGGAGACATGAATCAAGATTATCCAAGGTGTTGAGATCTTCCACATTGGCATAATATTCCACGTCTTTAACCACCAAGAACTCTTCCATCAAACATGTTTCACTATTGTAATACTCCATTAATAATATATCTATATCTATATATATATATTAGTACGCCTGCACCAGCTGCCTCTAATTCATTTTCTCTTTTCACTTCTTCCTTTATTTATATATAATAATAATAATATATACATACAAAAGTGTGTGTGTGTGTGTGCCAACATAAGTTATATATATATATAGAGAGAGATTGCTAGCTTTTTTACGTAAATAAATGGTTTATTATTTTATAATAATTATTGATTTATAATGTCATTTTCATGAAAATCTGGGTGTATCGAGAAGAAATGATATTAAATTGGATGGCTGTGAAAAGTTTGACCCACATTTGGTGTCTCCACCGAAAACGATGGAGTTTAGCATCATAGACCCGTCAGTCTTTGTAGGCACTAAACTTTCGTAGCATTAAATATACATATATTCCATCTGTCCAATTATATATATATATATATATAACCTCCTTACCACATCACGTACAATTTTATATATATATATTATATATAATACCATACGTACGTACTAGTTACTAAAAAGTTTATAGAGATATATGCACAGCGCGTACATCATCTATGTATCTCTTCTATTTCTTTACTAACTACTTTATTCTCGCTCAAAAAATTGTCACTGGACATGAGAATAAATTTAAATTATACTTAAAATTTAGACTAGTTATTAATTGTAATATATATATGTGATAGAGAGAAAGAGAGAGTTGTGTGTGTATGTGTTATATATAAACACGAGTACTGACTCCAACAATATAAATAAATAAAGGGGAGGTTTGATGATCCGTGTAAAATTTGGCAAGTTCTTAGCTGCCCTTCGAGGTGGTGCCCTGAGGGCAATTCAAACGGCTCGGGCATTGTGCACACATCACATGATGCGATTTGCACAATGGTTTGGGGCCATTGGATTTGACAGACTGGGTAGTGCCAGCATAAAATTTTCCTTAAAATTTAATGTAATTTTTATGATATTGGAATCGGGCCTTCTTGAATTATTATCTGACAACGAAAACTATATATATATATAGTACATGCATGATTTGAAATTTGAAAAAATGTATTTTACGTACGTTTACTGTACGTACTCATTAGTTTAGAAGACAAGAGAAAACGGAAGTAGATGATCAAGTGCAAGTAGAATTTATTCTCCATGGGTGAAAATTACAGTGGGGTGGCAGTCGATGAAATGTAATATTTGATAATAAAAAAAAAGAAAGAAAAGAAAAGAAAAGGTGCATTTATAAATAATAATTTTAATAGATAAAAAGTGTAGAATTAATAATATATTTATGTGTGTGATGAAGTGAGGAGTGATGTACTTACAATTAATTAATAATTTAGGTAGCCCACAGAATGAAAGTAAAAACCGCTTCCAGTAGATGATGGTTGTTGTTGGTGTCTGATCTGGTCTGGGAGTTGCCCATTGGTGAGGGCAGGGAATAGTAAGTACTTGGTACACTTGCCTTCTAGCTCCTTGTGTCATTTTTTGCATTTTCATTTTAATTTATTTCCAATATTCATTATTATTATTCTTATTAATTTCAAGCTAGCTAGCTAGCTTCTACAACAAAAATTATATTATATTTTTATATAAATACCAAAAAGAGCTGCAGGCACATATCCTATCCATTGTAGTTAGCCTGAATTTCATCAAACAGCTTTCTCCATCAAAAGGCGTGTAAAACTATACCTTTTCCCCCTTTTTACATCAACACTCGTCAAAGCTGCAGTTTACTTACATGTTTTTTTTTTTTTTTGCTTTCAGTACTATTCTGCTACCTTCCACTCAATTCATTCCTTTATTATTATTATTATTATTATTATTATTATTATTATTATTATGTTTTTTAATACCAGCTTAATGGTCCGTTTTAATTCTTCATCTCCATAAATATTCGTTTTTAGCTTGTGACATCAATTAAAACTAATACAGACCACTTGCTGTTAGTAGGTTGTATTCTGAATTCTGAAAACTTCAATGTCGGAAGCAATCAACAACAACGAAAATGATCAACACAGTCGAGGCGAGAGAAACTCTTTATCCGCAAGACGAAATTGCCCGTTCCAAGTGCTAAACGTTAGCGGCAATCGTCTCTAAGATACAACGACTTTCGATCGTGATATAGCAGCACAACAAATATCACGAACTTCAACGAACGAAAATATGCTTTAACTTTTCTTTGAGAAAGTGAGGGAGAGATTTTGAGAAATCAGAAATCTGAAATGTATATTATCAGATGTTTCTATGTCCGATTTCTATGTTATAACCACCATATATATAGTGTTATACACGAAACAACACGTTTTAAGGCGTAAGGATGCAACCCATGACAGAAAAATGCCAGAAACAGTCGTGACTGTTAGTTCTGCAGAAGGCGCGCTCGGGCGGTAATTTTCTACCGCGCGAGCGCCCAACTTTAAGCCAACACACTGCCTCGCCATTTTGGTACCGCGCTCGGGCCCACTCCATAAAATAATAAAATATTATTTTATTCAAAAAGAATAATCGGATCAGAACACCACACCGAGCCGAGCCGAGCCGGCCGGCCGCGCGCGTGTGTGTTTGTTGCATCGACTAGCGTCTTGCCCTTTACAAAACATCCGGTGCCCTAAGGGCCCAATCCCATAGTCCAATGTTGGACTAATTAAGTTGAACAACAAATTGAAGTTGTTCCAATGTGGGACTACCATTTCCCCATTTCCCTCCAATTTATTTCACCAAAATTTTGAATTTTGTAATACTTTGGACAAGGCTTTTACAAACAATTTGGGTTAATCAATTCAAACCCTTTCAAGCCCATTTCAATTGTAATTCATTCAATAATACAATTTCCAACAATCCCCCACATGAATGAATTTCACGTATAGTAACATTCTCACTAGAAAATCATTTTGAGTTATTGTTACATCAGGATAGGTAGCTTGTGGCTTTGAACCTACCGTAGTAAAATACTATCGGATTTACTAGTTGCATAGTAACGCGATGTTTTGAACTAGTCAACCGTTTGTGTAAACCAAGACAATAGTACTTACATAACAATACTCTTACATATTTTGTTCTCACGTTGTGTCCATTTCGGCCCTGGACCATATCTTAGATTCATAAGTGTTACAATCAAAGCGGCCAATACTTTGCACTTATATAGGTGATCTCCTATCAAGAGTATCCTGCATTACTCCACCTTATAGGTATAGGAATCATTAAAAGAAAAACTTAACCTCACCACATTTTGCAGGTTATGTCAACTTGGATGTTCCAGGAATGAGTAAGTAATTTTTCCAAGTACTCAAACTAATATTTATAACTTAGTTGTCCCATTGAACCAAGGTTTTGGGATCTCTAATTCTCAAGGTTGGGTTACCGCTATAAATATTTTATTTTGTGGATTTTAAACTCATTCCACCAAGTAGTTTGTACATTTGATCTCTATTTATACTTTTTGTAAGCGGATCCGCAAGGTTTTCCTTTGACTTCACATAGTCAACCGAAATAACCCCATTCGAGATCAATTGTCTTATGGTATTATGTCTCCGATGAATATGTCGAGATTTACCATTGTACATAATACTTTGTGCTCTTCCTATTGCTGGCTGACTGTCACAATGAATCGTAATGGAAGACACCGGTTTATTTCAACATGGAATATCTTCGAGAAAGTTTCGAAGCCACTCGGCTTCTTCTCCAGCTTTATCTAGAGCAATAAACTCGGACTCCATAGTTGACCGAGCTATACAAGTTTGTTTAGAGGATCTCCATGACACCGCTCCTCCACCGATAGTGAACACATATCCACTCGTAGACTTGGAGTCTTTTGTGTCAGAAATCCAATTTGCATCACAATATCCTTCTAGGACCGCAGGATATTTTGTATACACTATTCCATAACTCAAAGTGCATTTCAAATATCCAAGCACTCTCATTAATGCTTTCCAATGATCCTTACTTGGATTACTTGTGAATCGACTTAGCTTATTTACGGTATATGCAAGATCGACGGGTACAGTTAGTTAAATACATTAAACTTCCTATCACCCTTGCATATTCCACTTGTGAAACAGGTTCTCCTCTATTTTTGGCTAAATGTGTACCCAATTCCATAGGTGTTCTAGCCATAGGATGATTTGTGGAATTAAATCGTTCAAGAATCTTTTCTACATAATGAGTTTGGGATAACATAATTCCAGCAGGAAGTCTAGACACTTTAATCCCTAGAATTATATCATACAATCCCAAATCCTTCATATCAAAATATTGTCTCAACATTTTCTTGGTTTTCACAATCAATTCATGGTTGCTACCCATGATTAACATGTCATCTACATAAAGACAAACAATTACATATGCATTTGTAGTACCTTTAATGTAGACACATTTATCACATTCATTTATTGTGAAACCATTTGACAACATTGCAGTGTCAAACTTTTGATGCCACTGTTTAGGTGCTTGTTTAAGTCCATACAATGACTTGACAAGTTTACACACCTTTTGTTTTTTTCCGGGTACAACAAACCCTTCTGGTTGTTTTATATATATTTCTTCATCCAATTCTCCGTTCAAAAACGCAGTTTTAACATCCATTTGATGAATCTCAAGATCATGCAATGCTGCAATAGCTATGAGAACACGAATGGATGTTATTCTAGAAACCGGAGAGTAGGTATCGAAGAAATCATATCCCTCTTTTTGTCTAAAACCTTGAACCACGAGTCGAGCTTTATATTTATCTATAGATCCATCTTCTTTGTATTTCCTTTTAAGAATCCACTTGGATCCTAAAGGTTTACATCCCGGAGGGAGATCAACCAACTCCCATGTATGATTATGCATTATGGAATCTATTTCATTTTGTATGGCTTCCTTCCAAAAAGGAGCCTCATGATTTGATAAAGCCTCTTGAAGAGTTCTTGGTTCATTATCTAACATGTATGTTAGAAAATCAGGACCAAACGATTTTTCAACTCTTGCACGCTTGCTGCGTCGTGGTTCCTTGTTGTTTTGTGGAGTTTCAGTTGTGTTTTCATGAGTTCGCTTGTTCGAACTTATTTCTTTCTTTTCTTTACATGGAAAGACATTTTCAAAGAATACAGCATTCCTTGACTCCATAATTGTGCCTTCATGTATATCAGGATTCGACTTATACACTAAGAATCGGTATGCACTATTATTGTATGCATAACCAATAAATATGCAGTCAACCGTTTTAGACCCAATTTTTATTTGTTTTGGCTTAGGTACTTCTACTTTCGCCAAACACCCCCACACTTTGAGGTATTGGTAAGAAGGTTTACGACCTTTCCACTGTTCATATGGTGTTTTGTCTTTTCCTTTGATTGGAATCCGGTTTAGAATGTGTGTTGCTGAGAGAATCGCTTCACCCCACATATTTTGAGGTAAGCCAGAATTTATTAGCAACGCGTTCATCATTTTCTTTAATGTTTGATTTTTGCGTTCTGCAACGCCATTGGATTGAGGTGAGTAAGGGATCTTCGTTTGATGAATGATGCCCGAAGTTGAGCAAAATTCTTCAAAAGGAGCCACATACTCTCCACCTCGATCACTTCGAATCATTTTAATTTTCGAACTTCGTTGATTTTCAATCTCAGTTTTATATTTCTTGAAAGCGTCGATCGCTTCATCTTTGCTTTTCAATAAATATACATAACAAAATCTGGTGCAATCATCAATGAATGTTATAAAGTACTTATTTTCACCTCGTGTTTGTACCATTTTTAAATCACATACATCAGTATGTATTAATTCAAGTGGCGTAGTACTTCTCGTGACATTATGAAATGGAGCTTTAACCATTTTCGCTTCAACACATATCTCACACTTGTTTTGTGGATTTCTTTTAAACATAGGTATTACATTTAAATTTGTAAGTCTTTTCAACGTGTTGAAGTTAACATGTCCTAATCGTTCATGCCATATATCATAACTTTCAGTCAAGTAAGCAGAACCAATAACTTTATTCTTCGCCGCAAGGCGGGAAACATTCATTACATTTAACTTAAAGAGACCACTATCTTGGTACCCTTTCCCAACAAATACACCAGATTTAGTTAACACAAATTTATCAGATTCAAATACCATTCTAAATCCAGCCTTGCTCAAGAGTGAACCAGAAACTAAGTTCTTCCGAATGTCTGGCACATGCAGCACATTTTTGAGCGTCACCTCTTTACCAGAGGTCATCTTCAACACCACATTTCTCACTCCCACAACTTCAGACGTTGCGGAGTTTCCCATGAACAACTTTCGATCCCCAACAGTGGCATAGGTGGAATACATGTCTTTCTCGGCACACACGTGACTCGTAGAGCCGATATCGATCCACCATCCTCTTGGATCATCCACCATGTTGGTCTCACATATAACAGCACTAAGATCAATATCAGAAAGTGCTAAAGGTACATACCTTTCTTGAACCATGTTCACGTGCCTTGGTTTCTGATTTTTGTTATTTTTCTTTGGAAGTCGGCAGTCCCTTGCCATATGATTCGGTTTGCCACAGTTGTAGCAACTTCCTTGAAATTTCTTCGCTTTCCCCTTTTTCTTTTCATCATGGGGGCGCTTCCTCTTTTGACTCGTACTAGACTCCGCCAGATTTGCTTTGGCCTCGGTTTCCATCAACTTTTTATGTGACTTGGCCTCGGTATTTCTGTTGTCCTCCTCGATGCGAAGCCTCACAATAAGATCTTCAAGTTTTAACTCCTTACGTTTGTGCTTAAGGTAGTTTTTGAAGTCTTTCCACAGTGGAGGCAATTTTTCAATGATAGACGCGACTTGGAATGGTTCATTGATTTCCATTCCTTCGGCCAATAAGTCATGCAAGATGATTTGTATCTCTTGCACTTGACTCATTACAGTTTTTGAGTCTACCATCTTGAAGTCCAGAAATTTGCCAACTACAAACTTCTTTATGCCGGCATCTTCAGTTTTGTACTTCTTTTCCAAAGAATCCCATAATTCCTTGGCCGTCTTCACAGAGGAGTAGACACTATAGAGAGTGTCGTCGAGGCCATTAAGAATATAATTCCTGCAGAGAAAATCGTTGTGGTTCCATGCATCTATTGCTGTCCTTCTTTGTGTGTCAGAATCGCCTTCAACGACGACGGGGGGATCCTCCTTGAGAAATCTAGACAGATTAAGGGTGGTCAGATAGAACAGCATCTTCTGCTGCCAACGTTTGAAGTCGGCACCAGAAAACTTTGGCGGCTTTTCTCCATGAGCGGGGGCGAAAGCGAGCGGAGTGAATGAAACGGTAGACATCTTCAGAATCCGGGAAATACAAAGAAATTTCGTCTTGCGATTGTTAGTAGGTTGTATTCTGAATTCTGAAAACTTCAATGTCGGAAGCAATCAACAACAACGAAAATGATCAACACAGTCGAGGCGAGAGAAACTCTCTATCCGCAAGACGAAATTGCCCGTTCCAAGTGCTAAACGTTAGCGGCAATCGTCTCTAAGATACAACGACTTTCGATCGTGATATAGCAGCACAACAAATATCACGAACTTCAACGAATGAAAATATGCTTTAACTTTTCTTTGAGAAAGTGAGGGAGAGATTTTGAGAAATCAGAAATCTGAAATGTATATTATCAGATGTTTCTATGTCCGATTTCTATGTTATAACCACCATATATATAGTGTTATACACGAAACAACACGTTTTAAGGCGTAAGGATGCAACCCATGACAGAAAAATGCCAGAAACAGTCGTGACTATTAGTTCTGCAGAAGGCGCGCTCGGGCGGTAATTTTCTACCGCGCGAGCGCCCAACTTTAAGCCAACACACTGCCTCACCATTTTGGTACCGCGCTCGGGCCCACTCCATAAAATAATAAAATATTATTTTATTCAAAAAGAATAATCGGATCAGAACACCACACCGAGCCGAGCCGAGCCGAGCCGGCCGCGCGCGTGTGTGTTTGTTGCATCGACTAGCGTCTTGCCCTTTACAAAACATCCGGTGCCCTAAGGGCCCAATCCCATAGTCCAATGTTGGACTAATTAAGTTGAACAACAAATTGGAGTTGTTCCAATGTGGGACTACCATTTCCCCATTTCCCTCCAATTTATTTCACCAAAATTTTGAATTTTGTAATACTTTGGACAAGACTTTTACAAACAATTTGGGTTAATCAATTCAAACCCTTTCAAGCTCATTTCAATTGTAATTCATTCAATAATACAATTTCCAACACTTGCTTTACTCAAAACAAAAACATAGCAGATGTGCATGACAGCATGGTTCCAGTCATTTATACATATTCCGATAATTAATTTGCGAATTTTGGTCTTTGTAAGTCTTGATAAAGTATCGATTGGACTCACTTTTTTTTATGGCCTAAATAATTATTAAATGATAAATACTTGCTTGTGATCGACCTTTTTTTACAAAA
Source organism: Henckelia pumila (assembly GCF_033568475.1). Classification (NCBI taxonomy): domain Eukaryota; kingdom Viridiplantae; phylum Streptophyta; class Magnoliopsida; order Lamiales; family Gesneriaceae; genus Henckelia; species Henckelia pumila. The sequence goes on along the minus strand of NC_133123.1, from coordinate 144,391,135 downwards.
AAATATTTATATATTAAAGCTTAAAATTTCTGTTTCAACAGAAAAAACCAAAGGCCCAACCCCTTTTCCAATTTCCATGCACTGTGTCACCAACGAACAGCTAGACAATTAGAACTATTATGATATCATTGTATATAACTATTCGTATTTGTTACTTTGAAACTTTCATTTGTCGACTTAGAACTTGAAATTTTATTTTTATGCTTAAATTTATAAAGGTTGATCATCAATTATATTTTTCCAGAATCTTGTTCTCGTGGTATGCACTTGGAAAAACATGGCAATTGTTAGCGGTATTTGTTGCCCCAAGTTTTAGTAGCCCGGCCCGGCCCACATTTATTTGTTGAAACAAATCATTTGTGCCCACATTCTTGTATTATTCTAATTTCTTAATCATTTATAATTTGAGAAGGAATTGGATACTAATTTCAAATCTTTAATTTGTTGCAAACTTCCACGACATATATTTTGGAGTACTTTGGATATGAGTTTTCGAATATGATAAAATAGAGGTGACTAGTGAGCTACTGATCGATGGATTATCCTTTTCTTTTGTGGGTATCTCGAGGAGGCCGTGCTGATCAGTGAGGGAATTTGGAAATTTGAGTGTTATAATTAATGTACCTCACAACCATCTTAAATTTATGTACATTATTCACGAAGAAACTAATCGTCTACGTCTAAATTATTTGTCCTACCTCACAACCATCTTAAATTTATGTACATTATTCACGAAGAAACTAATCGTCTACGTCTAAATTATTTGTCCTATATATTATAATTTGAAATCTTCGAGAAATATATAATTGATGTGAATTATTGATTCAAATCGAACGATCGAGTTCCATTTTTCAATTAAAAAATTAAATTTTGTAGGTACAAATATATAAAAAAAAAAACACAATTAAATATTTGTCTATTTCTTCTATAACAATCTATAATAATTAACAAGTATTTCAAATAATCCATAAGTATACTTCAAAATCATGAATTTCACCCATGAAATTAAAAGTTTCTGACAATGTTCTCAAGGTTGTCCTTTTTTTCTTTTTTCTTTTTCCCCCCTTTTTTGGCCATTTTCATTAAAAAAGATTAGTAATTCACACTCATAAGTAGGGGTGCAAACGAATCGAATCGAGCCGAAAAATGGTAAAATTTTAAGGCTCAAATTCGGCTCGATAAGAGTATATTCGAGTTCGAGCTTGATTCGAAGTTCGATAATTTCAAATATTTTGGCTCGAGCTCGGCTTGAAATGAAGTTCGAGTTCGGCTCGAAATATTCGAACCTATTCGTGAACTATTCGGATATTATGGTTCGAAATATTCGAAATGTTCAAAAAAAGTTCGAAATGTATATATACTTATTATATAATTATATTATGTTAATTAAATATTAAGGTTCGCGAACTATTCGCGAACTATCGAACAGTATAATTTCGGCTCGAGCTCGACTCGAAAAAAAGTTCGAGCATGTTCGAATTCGGCTCGAGTTCGATAAGCTCGAATACAAATCAAATATTTATCGAGCGGACTTGTAAAGCTCACGAACAGGTTCAGTTCATTTACACCCCTACTCATAAGTCATAATTGAAGTAAAATCCATTGATTTTTTTTTTTAATTGAAAACATCTAAAATTCATCATGCCCTTTTTACCGGCAGTTGCCTTTGTTGGCATGTTATATATGTAAATATGTAACTATAAAAAATTTGTCGCATGATACGTTACAACAAACGCTGGGACACAACACTAATATTGGATACTACATTCAACACACCATTGTTTTCAAGAGCGATTAAGATAAATCGATCATTCCTTTTCTTGATGAAATTCTTGGTCTAAGGCTCAACTAATAGGACCTCAGATTCCGTGAAATTTCCTCCGGTTGTGTTTGGATGGAAGAAATTCAAATGTATTTAAATGTAAATTTATAATTTAGACAAGTAACAACATAAAATTTAAATTCACTTCTTCCATGATTATACCGTATTACATGTTAACTTGCTAAGATAGAGTTTAAACAATAACTGTATCATTTAAAATTCATTTTACTTTGTACTGTTTATACTGTGGTATATGTAAATAAGTAAGATACAAATTTAAAATTTGATCTATTATTTCATTAACAATAAAACTAGATTCAAAATCCATAAATTTTTAATCCATCTACCCAAACACAATCTTGTAGAACTTATCTTTGTATCTCATTTTAAATTGTTAGTTTCATTGAATTTTAAGACAAGACAGTGTATTAGATATTAGAATTAGTTAACAATAGTTAGAAGTTAGTTAAGAGATAGTTAATTGTGTAAGTGCATATAAATACACAAATGTATAGAACTCCTTCCTCTCTCCTTTTCAATTCAATACAAATCTTGTTATTCAATCTATCGTAATATGGTATCAAAGAGATAATTACTTCCGTAATTTTTACTTCGATCGACGATCTGTGATCATCTTCCGATCATCTTCTCCGATCGCCGATCAAGCGATCTTCTTTATGTTTGTTTCCGATCAATAATAGATATCTTCATTCCAGAGTTATGGCGAATCCACAATCAAATGCATGGAATTTGTCTGCTGGTAGATCTGTTATTGATGATCCTTTGAGTCAATATTTTCTGCATTACTCGGATAATCAGGGACTCGTTCTTGTCTCGCAACCTCTCACCAGTGACAATTATGCATCCTGGAGCAGGGCAATGACGATCACACTTTCTGTAAAGAACAAATTAGGGTTCATTTATGGATCAATCTCCAAGCCCTCTGTCAGTGATCCGATTTTTCTTCAGGCATGGATGAGAAATAACAACATTGTTATTTCTTGGCTCTTAAATTCAGTATCTAAAGAGATTTCTGCCAGCATTCTTTTTGTGGATTCTGCAATTGACATTTGGGATGATCTTCATGCTCGATTTCAACAAAGCAATGATCCTCGAATTTTCCAGCTTCGTCAAGAATTGTTTACTCTTCGTCAAGAACAAGATCCGGTCACTGTTTACTTCACCAAGATCAAAGCCTTATGGGAGGAACTAAATCAATTTCGTCCAATGTGCAGTTGTGAGGCATCGATTCTAATTATCTAATTAGAAATAAATAGAGATGTAAATGAACCGAACTGCTCGCGAGCTATTCGGAGCTCGGCTCGTGAAAAAGCTTGTTTGGGCTCGTTCGTTAAGCTTATTGAGCCGAGCCCGAGCTTAATTTTGAGCTCGAAAATTTTAACGAGCCGAGCCCGAGCTTAAGGATGTTCGGCTCGTTAGCTCGCGAACATGTTCATTAATAGGCTCGAAAGCTCGAGCTCGAGCTCGAGCTCGGCCTCGGCTCGTTTAGGTGGCTCGTTAGCTCGGGCTTGGGCTCGGCTCGTTTAATGGCTCGTTAGCTCGGCTCGTTTAATGGCTTGTTAGCTCGGCTCGTTTAGTGGCTCATCAGATCGGGCTCGGGCTCGAGCTCGGCTTGTTTATTGGCTTGCGAGCTCGGGCTTGGACTTGGGATTGGATCGTTTAGTGGCTCGCCAGCTTGAGCTCAGGTTCTAGATCGGGCTCGACTCATTTTTTTGGCTTGTGAAAATATATTAATTTATATAGTTTCTCGAACTCGGCTGGTTTAGTTATTTATATGCTCATTGAGTAAATTTAAATCTATAATATTTTAAAAATTAAATTAAATATTCCTAGAAAAAACTTGTTTTTTTTTAAATAATAAAATTTTGATTTGTATTTGAAATTTATATCAAAGTATTGATATGATATAATAAATTTATTTGTTTTTAAAATATTATTGTAAAAATTATTAATATTGTTTTTACATATATATGCACACGAAACATTTGTTTGAAATTATAAAATTGTGATAACATCATATCAAATTTTCAATTTTAAAACAAAAATTAGTATATTGTAATAAATAGAAAATTGCTGATAAGTGATAACATCTAATCAAATATAAAATAAAATTTTTATATTAGCATATATTTCATTTATATAAATGTTCACGATATGGAAACACAAAATTAACTTAAATAAAAAATTAGTTATAATATTCGATCAAATTTCAAATTGTGAAACCAAATTCATAATTTCATTACAGATAGAATTTATGGATATTTTCACATATATATGGATACAAAAAAGTTAAGTGTAATTAAAAAATAATGATAACATTTAATCAAATTTAAAATTTTTATAGAAAAAATAGATACATTATTATGCATCTATATCGTTTGTAAATATTTTTGCACACAAAAACTAGTTAAAATAAAAAATAGTGACAATATTATATCAAATTTTGAACCAAAAAACATATATTTGATTATGTTTATTTCTTTTATTGGTAATTACGTTTTAGTAATAATTATATATATATATATATATATATATATATTATATATTTATATATAAATTTGGTATCGTACGGACAAAAATCTTAAGCACTTACATGAACAACAACTGATGTAACACTTTGTACATTCAATCAGTTATTGTTACATGAGTTGTTAACCAACTAGGTGTCTATGATTATTAAGTAAAAGTTTATGGTAGAACACAAAATATCTTAAATTTTAATATTAAATAATATTTTTTTTATTTTAAATTATAATTTTATGACATATTTCGGGTTATATTAACAAAATAATACAACCCTAATCAAATGGAAGGTATATAAGTTTATAATTTATATTGTATTTAGTAATTTTGTTTACAAAAATACATGCATGTATATAGCCATGAAAATACAAGAACAATTTTTTTCATTCATTTTATACATTTTATTTTAATGATATTATTATTTATGTGAAAAAAAAATTAGGTATATATAATTGAGATGAAAAGATTATGATATAAATCATATCACACATTGGTATAATTAAATCATTATATATAATTAAAAGAATTTGTGAAATAATAATATCATTTCATTGGTATAGGTAATAAAAATAAGCTTATCAATTATCAAACAAATTATAAAACCAAATTTTATTATGATTAAAACTTAAAAGTTAAAACTATGAATTCACTCTTGTTAAATAATATGATGTTTATATGTGATTATTAGAATTATTATGTAGAATGATGTTTTAAAACTACGTCACCATATAGGTGTCCATAAATTTGTGGTAGGCTGAAGTTTTTGTTAAAATATTTTCAAAACTTAATTTAATATTTTCAAAAATTTAGTTGCAGACAACGACTTAATACATTATTTGCGAATGAAATAACTCTTCAAAAACAACAACTTATTTTCAGAAATTGTTTTTCATAATTATAATAATTACCGATACGTTAGATACATACAAAATTATAAACGTGTCGTAATTTAAAATTACCGATAATTATAACAACTAATTAAAATTACCGATATTTATAACAACTAATTAAAATTACAAACGTATTTTAAAAAATGGTCGTCGCATTCAATTTTCTGCTTGCTTATATTACTTTGTGATACTAACTTTATTTTTTATATTGCATGATGATTTTTAATTTTCATTAGAGATGATGTTGCGAAAAATGTTGGTTGCAGGATGTATTTAATTTTTATTGGAGACGCAGTTTGCACTTTTCTAATGGTTTTTCTAATTTGGGTTTTTTATGTACAATGTAATGATGTTATATTGTTATTGTGTATCGTTGTAGAGGACTGTTGCATATGACATACATTTGATAATTAATTTTATAGTTTTATTTATGTTTGTAATTTTTATTTTTTTAAGAAAAATTTAATTTTAGTTTATATAGAGATTTATATTTTGTATTTAAGCTTCACGAGCTTGAAAACGAGCTCGAGCCCGAGCCCAAGCCCACTTAACAAGCCAAAATACGAGCTTGCTTAACGAGCCAACGAGCTTGAAAACGAGCTCGTTTAACGAGCCAAACTCGAGCCATAATACGAGCTTGCTTAACGAGACAGTTAAACGAGCCAACAAGCTTGAAAACGAGCTCGTTTAACGAGCCAAACTCGAGCCAGGCTGGTTTCATATGATAAATGAGCCGAGCCCGAGCTTACAAATTCAATAAACGAGCCGAGCCGAGCTTTATTACAAAAGCTCGGCTGGAGCCCGAGCCGAGCCCGAGCCTCCACATATACCAAACGAGCCGAGCCCGAGCCTGATACTGTTTGGCTCGGCTCGGCTCGTTTACATCCCTAGAATAAACCATTCAAAGTAAATAAGAACTAAGATGGAAACCAAGTAAATTTTTTTTTTTAAATGAAAAGTGCCCGCTCGATCGGTAAGATCTTACCGATCGAGCGGCCAAAGAATTCTAAAGCAACTGCCCAGAAATCAGGACGCCCGCTCGATCGGCGAAATCTTACCGATCGAGCGGACAATAAATGTCCAACATTCTGCTCTCAGTACAGGGTTGCTCGCTCGATCGGTAAGATTCAACCGATCGAGCGAGATGCTCTGTACCATAAAAAAATCTGGTTTTCCTTCTCCAATTCAAATTCAACTCAAACCATACCAAAACAACATAATATTCCATTCGACAAGATACAAAATGATAAAGGTCTAGAGTTGTACAATCCTCCAAATAAAACATGCATAAAAATCCATCTAATTCGGACTTATTCAAAAACAGAAAGAAGTTCGAATACATAAACGACTTCTAACATCCAAGCCTCACTAGATCCTCTCAACCATCTAGCCATGCTGCCTCTGACTCGATCATGCCCCACCTGTTGCCAAGTACACATACAAACAAAGACAACAGCCGGATAATCCGGTGAGAATAATATTCCCAGTAAAAGAGACTAGCATACAATATCACATAATATATCAAAACATGATATATAATCAAATTCCACATATACCTCAAGTAATTCATTCAATTGCGGAATTAAAATGATATGCATGACTTTAAAACTTCTGGATTATCAGACTCAGATAATCAAAAGGAATTATTCTTTCTTTCTTCGGTTTGGGATCCCGAGGTTAAAATATCCAACAATCCACCGAACTCCCCTTTTGAGGTGGACGAGGTATATTTTAATCCTCTAGACTCTAGGGCATTATAGTGAGTTAATCGACACTTGTAGTAAATCGCCTACCAAGGCCACTCAACTATAATCTCCAGATCGTCTAATTCAAAATGAATAATCAATCGGCTCAAAATGAATGCATATGAAATCCCATGCATTCAATTATCAATTCAATCATAAGTTCAAATAAGCATATAAACATGCAATATGTGATTTCTTCTAGGACACTCGAATCAATCCGGATTCAAGTTAATCGTCCTATTTCATTCCAAAGTCGACTTATACCTCTTCTCGTCGCTTCACACTCTTCAATCTGTAAAACAATAAATCCTCAATTCAATATCTATTCAAGTTCTATGATCGATAAGAAGAAGTCGATACTATACCGGCTCAATCTTCCAAACTGATCGAAGCTGCAATCTCAAAACTCCAAGGACTTCGAATCAATATAACAGAAGAAGTCACATGATCAATATCGATAGTAAAACCTCATCAAACTCGGTATAATCAAATCAATAAAAACGATATCCCGAAACTCAAACTGACGGCATAACGGCTATAAACTGATCACACCGAAATCGCAGACAGCAGAATATCAATCCAATCTACTCATAACAATCATCTAACATCATTTCCAAGTCAAACCCAACACATCTCACAAATCTAAGTTTTGAAAATCATAAGAAAAATCATATCAAATCCGATCGTCGATATATCTCCGAACCGTCTTAGATATACAATCACAACAACCTCAAGAACATCCTCTCCGAATATCAATCAATTCTAAAGACATACAAAAATTCAAACCTCGTAGAAATAAGAGAAACTTACTTCCAAACGGAGTACTCGACACTGTGATCGCAGATATCTACTCGAGATTGAATTCCAACGGACGGATCGAGCTAAAATCGAAATCACAAAAGCTTGGGAAAGCTTTTGTCGCTTCAATGGAGGGAGAGGCGGTTGGAAGGGATGAGGGGAAAGATAAGGAGACTAGTCAAAGCCTCCAATAATATAACAAATCCACACTATGCGATTTAGTCCCTGAAATTTTCGAAAATTGCAAAAAGGTCCCTGATTAATAAAAATCGGCTCTCAAATTCTGAAATCACTTAATAACTCAAATAACATCAATTAAGATAAAAACGGGGCGTTACAGCAGTTGTGGCAAATGTGTCTGTTATGGGGTCAAGAAGATTGAAGCATATACTCAAATGGATTACGCAATGCTGTTTTTGATGGGGCTTAATGATTCTTTTGCACAAGTTCGAAGTCAAGTACTTTTTATGGATCCTTTACCACCCATCAGTCGAGTTTTCTCTTTAGTCATTCAAAAAGAAAGACAAAGAACCATTGGTTTTGCATCACAAACACACTCTTCGAATACTGATATGGCTTTTTTGATCAAGAACAATCAATCTCACACAAATACCACATATCGAAATGCTGATAAAACTCCAAAAAGAAGGCCATACTGTACTTCATGCAATCGTCCGGGCCACACCATTGAAACATGTTACACACTTCATGGTTATCCACCTGGGTATAAGCATCGGGCTAAACATGCACATCAAGCCAATGTTGTTCCTGCAACTCAAATGTCTTGGCCATCTTTGGAAGCTGCTTCTGTTAATTCTTTTTCGAATCTGGACAAACATCAAATGGACCAGTTGATGGCAATGTTTTTGCAGCATTTTGCTAAGTCTAATACCTTAAGTCCTACCCATGATGGTACCTGTAATGCATCTCCTTCAGTGGGATTCTATCTCAGTGGACTTCTCCTATGACACCTCAGCTTAATGGTGTTTCGGAGCATCACAATCGAACTTTGTTGGACATGGTTCGATCCATGATGAGCTTCACTGAGCTCCCACCTTCGTTTTGGGGCTATGCGCTTGAAACGGCGGTATTGTTGTTGAACAATGTCCACACTAAAGCAGTGGATAAAAATACATACGAGTTATGGAATGGCAAAGCTCCTAAGTATTCGTACTTAAGGATTTGGGGATGTCCTGCTTACGTGAAGCGGACAGTGGGAGATAAGTTGGATAGTCGATCCACCTTATGTTATTTTGTAGGGTATCCGAAGAATTCAATCGGATATTATTTCTATCATCCTACTGAAACAAAAGTGTTTGTTTCGAGGAATGCCACCTTCATGGAGAAGGAGTTCTTACTTGACAAGAAAGGCAAGATGATGGAACTCGAAGAAATTCGAGAAGAACCCAAGATACAAAATAACGATCCCACACCTCAGGAACCATTAAACGACACGCCTCTTTCTAGAAGATCCGAGAGGACTTCTAGACCTCCTATTCGATATGGTCTACTTCTTGAAGGGGATCAAAATGAACCCGACATTGGATGTGATCCAAGAAACTTCAAGGAAGCAATTTCTGATGCGGATTCGAATTTATGGATTGAAGCTATGCATTCAAAAATAAACTCGATGCATACAAACCAAGTTTGGTTTTTAGTAGATCCTCCTGATGGAATTGTTCCAATAGGGTGTAAATGGATCTACAAGAGAAAACTTGGGCCTGATGGTAAGGTACTGACCTACAAGGCACGATTGGTAGCAAAAGGTTATACTCAAAGACAAGGAGTTGACTATGATGAAACCTTTTCACCAGTCGCAATGTTCAAGTCCATAAGAATCCTTATTGTCATAGCAGCTTGGTATGACTATGAGATATGACAAATGGATGTGAAGACTGCATTTCTTAATGGAAACATTAAGGAAGAAATCTATATGATGCAGCCCGAGGGATTCACATCCATGGGAAGCGAGCATAAGGTATGCAAGCTTTCGAGATCAATTTACGGTCTCAAACAGGCATCAAGAAGTTGGAACCAGAAATTTGATGAAACAATAAAGGATTTTGGTTTCATCAAGAACCCAAAGGAACCATGCGTGTACAAGAAAGTAGTTAAGGATGCTGTGACATTCTTAGTACTTTATGTTGATGACATCCTACTCATTGGGAATGATGTAGGGATGTTGCAGTCAACAAAGATATGGTTATCAAGTAGATTCTCGATGAAAGATTTGGGTGAGGCATCCTATATTCTAGGAATACAGATCTATAGAGATAGATCTAAGAGAATGATAGGACTCACTCAAGCAACCTACATCAACACCATATTGAAAAGGTTTTCTATGGATGAGTCCAAGAGAGGACATCTACCTATGTGTCATTGAGTTTCTCTATCCAAGTCTATGTCTCCCAAGACTGACAAAGAGATAGAGAAAATGACACACATACCATATGCATCAGCCATAGGTAGTATCATGTATGGGATGATATCTACCAGACCGGATGTAGCCTTTGCTCTGAGTGTCACGAGCAGATATCAGGCCAATCCCGGTCAAATGCATTGGAAAGCTGTGAATGATATTCTAAAGTACTTGAGAAGGACTAAGAATATATTCATGGTTTATGGAGGAAGAGAATTGAAATTGGAAGGCTATACCGACTCTAGATTCCAAAGTGACGTGGATGACTCGAAGTCAACCTCTGGATTTGTATTCATGCTCAATGGCGGTGCTGTCTCTAGGAAGAGTTCCAAGCAGGACACCACAGCGGATTACACCACTGAGGCAGAATATATTGCAGCATCAGAATATATATCTAGGGGTTAGGTATACCGGTGATCAAGGAGGTATCTGGGTCAGCCTCCTCTGCCTGCATCACATATACTCGCCCACTGACGTTCTGCCTCTGCGGGCAGTTGGCAATCTGATGCCCCGGCTCCTTGCAACGATAGCAGACTCCTGCTCCCATAAGACACTGCCCGGAATGCATCTTCTGACACTTTGGACATACTGGGTATCTCCCTGGAGTAGGGGCCCCGCCCCTAGTCTGCTGCTGTGGCTTCCCCTGAGGCCTCTGCTGATTCGGGCCCTTAGATGGCCCTGTAAACTGTTTCTTCGCAGGAGGCTGCGAAGATGGTCGCTGATACCCCGTCTGCTGAAACTGCCTCTTACCCTGCTGCTCTCTCTGGATCTCTCTCCGACCCTCCTCGGAACGTAAGGCCCTACTGACTGCAGACTCATAAGTAAGTACGTCTGCCATGCGAACATCATGCTTGATATCCGCCTTCAAACCTTCCACAAACTGCCTCAACTTCTCTGGTGGGCTATCAGAAATCATAGGCACAAAGCGACAGCCCCTCTCGAACTGTCTCACATACTCGACCACTGTCTTGTCCCCCTGACGGAGACTCATAAACTCCCGGATCATGCGACTGCGCACATCCTCAGTGAAGTACTTGGCGTAGAAGATACGCCTGAACTCTGTCCACGTCAGTGTAGGTAGATGGACTCCTCTAACTGCACCCTCCCACCAAAGGGCTGCATCTCCTCTCATCATGTATGTCGCACAGCTCACCCTGTCGGTGTCTGTGATCCCCATATAATCAAAGATGGACTCAAGAGAGCGAATCCATCCCTCAGCCACCAAGGGATCGGTGGTACCAACAAACTCCTTGGGCCCCTTCTTCTGGAACCTCTCAGCAACGTCCTCCTCATGGGACAGTCTGGGACGTGCAGCCTGCTGCTCCAACAGAGCAGTAATACCCGCCATCATATTAGCATTGGCCTGCTCCAATGCTGATAAAGGATTCTGCGGAGGTGGCGGTGGAGGCGGAGGTCCCCCACGTCGGTTCACTGGTCTGGGAGGCATTCTGCACCACCAAATATTACTTTACGTAAATCGCCATGCATAACTAAGTGGTTTAAAAGTAATGCTAACTTAAATTCAAAGAATTAAATCATGCTATAAACACTTAAAACTTACAGACCGGTAGCGTGGATTTCTGAGCTAGCATAGCAGTAATGACCCCTCCAAGAACCATGCTTTGATACCAACTAAAACATCCTAGACTTATAAATTTCTAAAATGCGGAAAATTTTAAAAAAATTTTCTTTTTCTTTTAATTTTAAAATAAATACTAAGTAAAATATATATATATATATATATATATATATATATATATATATATACATATATATATATATACATATATGCCCATACATATATGTACAACCATAAAAGAGATTTAAAATTTAATAAATAATTATGCAACATAAAAATAATTACTAAAACGTCTGAATCATGCAATACTTAAAATACCTCAAAACAATTTAATCAACAGTGCATACACTAAAAAGTTGCATAAAAATAATACTTAAATCTCAACACTGGAATAAAATCTTCAAATAAAATAGTGTTTAAAATATTCATGCATAGAACACTAGCACGATGCAGACTATGGTCACGGGGCCACTGCAGCTTCGCTCATACGTCCTCACCACCGGTAGGAGTAACCTGCTCCTCTACGTACTCACCTGCACCATATCAGTGTAGTGAGCCTAGAGGCCCAACATGCATACTAACAAGGGTTTAAAATAATTTAATACACTTTCATACATAATACTTAACCTATAAATGCACGAGCATGCCTCAAAAATAATAACATAAATGTTGCTTAAAGAAATCACTGAATTATACGTAACATACATAATATCATACATACTTGAGTTGTTGAGCACTTATTTTCTTAACATCGAATGGTCCTATCCGTAAGTGTGACCCATACTTATAGTGCGACTGATCAGTCTAAGAAACCATCGTACGAGGCTGGTGGCGAACCACCCATACATAAATGGCAGAAACTGCCCATACATAAATGGCCGCACTACTTCAATTTCCACCTAAAATATTTTATTTGCTCAACCATAGAACTTCAATCATAGCATAAAAATTGATTTCATGAATGCATGTACTTTAAATAAATTGTGTGTCCTTCATTTATATTTAATTTATTTTCTAATATCATATAAATATTCAACTAACTTTTCATGCATAAAATAATTAAATATAAACTCAGGACACATGAATTTTCTCATGGTTTGATTCAACTGCTGGCCCTAGACATACAAGCCCATTAACTTAAGACTTGGCCCATTAGTGCACTTAAGCCCATTAACAACTTTTCTAGGCCCAATAAATCAACCAAAGCCCATTAAGACTAACTTAGGCCCAATAACACTGTTCCTGTCCCAATGGGCCCAAAAGCCCAAAGACTGGCCCATTAACTTTCATGGGCTCCCAAGTCCATAAAAATTTCTGGCCAGCTTAAAAATTTAAATAAAAATTAATAAAAGCCCAAAAATAATTAAATTAACCCAAATAATATAATGGAGCCCAAATAAATTAAATGGTACTAATTAAATTTTTGGGAATTTAATTAGCCCATTTAACTCCTAATTAACTTAAAGACTTAAAAATAAAAATACACGAGCCCAATTAAAATAACCCGGACCCGGACCCAACTAACTTAACCCATATTATTTTAGACCCGACCCGGACCACATGACCCGACCCGGATCCACCAACAGCCCAAAAACCCGAAACCCTAATCCTCCCTCTTCCCCCTTGCCACGGCCGCACGAGCAGCAGGCCTTCACGGCCTGCTGCAGCCCAGCTCCGACCACCGTGGCCGGAGCCCCGCCAGCAGGACCTCCCCAGGGTCCTGCCGGTTCGAACCATGCCCTGGCCCGAACCCCATGCTGCGCCTGCACCTAGCCCGAATCCCACTTCCACGAACCCTAGCTGCGCGATCTGCTGCACCAGTCACGGTGCAGCTCGTCTCCTCCCTTTCCTAGCCCTCTCCAGCCTTAACCCCCGACTCCTACCTGGCCTAGGGACCCTACATCACCTTGACCAGCAATCAAACGAGCCATGGTTAGCCAAAAACGTGAACATGAACATCACAAAGCCAAAACCGAGTGCATAAGAGAAAGATTTTGAAAAAACTTGCTGTCAAAATGATATATCTCGATGCTACATACCCACACACATACATACACTGATATAGGATTGAAAAGAGAAGAAAATCATGCCTTTCACCGTAGATATGGATTTAACACGTGTAGGACGGACTTCGGGACGACGGGACGACTTTGGCTTGCTTGGGACCTTGAAAACCGATCTACTATGGAGTTTTAGGGCTGAAGATCAACTGGAGAAGATGATGAATAGTTGGGTTGGCGGCTGGGAGCTTGGAGGCGTGGGGTTTGGGTAGTTTAGGGTTGTAATTTAGGATTTATAATGTGTAATATAATTAAAACGATTAATGAATGTTATATATATAAAATATACAACTTAAAAATCCCTAATTAAATATACATAAGATAATTTAGCTCAAAATCCCGAAAATACAATTTAGGGAATTTTTAAAGATACATAAAAGTCATTATTTTGGCTTAATTTGGATAAAAACGGGTCCTATAATTAAATAAAATTAAATACTAAATATTTTGGGAAAATATAACTCAAAATAATATTTTTGGGCTCATAAAAGACTCATAAAATAATTTGGGTGGAAAGTTGTCATCTCGTCCGTCCACGGTCCAGTCTACGCGATAAAATAATTAAAATACTAAAAATCGTAAAAATCACTAATTATGGGTTAAATGTTTAAAAAAAATAAATTATATCATGCACAAATAATTCACATAATTATTTAACCCATAAATCTAAAATTTAAATAATTAAATATCCTAATTATGCATGCGGATTTACGTATTAAAAATACCGGGTGTTACAATTCTCCCCCCCTTAAATTGAATTTCGTCCTCGAAATTAAAGTACTTACCCGAACAACTCCGGGTAGCGAGTCCTCATGTCTGCCTCGGTCTCCCAAGTAGCTTCCTCCTCCGAGTGATTCAGCCACTGGACTCTGACCATCGGTATGACCCGCGTCCTAAGCCTCCGCTCCTCCCTCGCCAAGATCCGCACTGGCCTCTCCTCATACACTAGATCTGGTGGCAACTGTAAGGGCTCGAAATCCAACACATGCGACGGGTTGGAGACATATCTCCGAAGCATGGATACATGAAAAACGTTATGCACTGCCGCTAGCCCTGGAGGTAGAGCTAAACGGTAGGCCAACGTGCCAACTCTCTCCAAGATCTCGAATGGCCCTATATACCTCGGATTAAGCTTGCCTCTCCGGCCAAAACGCACTACTCCCTTCATAGGTGACACCTTCAGGAATACGTGATCACCTACAGCGAACTCCAAATCTCGTCGTCTGGCATCTGCATAACTCTTCTGCCGACTCTGAGCAGTCCTCATCCGTTCTCGAATCTGAGTCACAATGTCAGCTGTCTGCTGCACAATCTCAGGACCCAGCAAAATCCGCTCACCAACCTCATCCCAATGCACAGGAGATCTACATCTCCTCCCATACAATGCTGCATAAGGAGCCATACCTATAGACGACTGAAAACTGTTGTTATAGGTAAACTCCACTAATGGTAGTCTAGTCTCCCAAGAGCCCCGAAAATCAATGACACAAGCTCTCAGAAGATCCTCGAGAACCTGGATCACTCTCTCAGACTGACCATCTGTCTGGGGATGAAATGCTGTACTGAACAACAGCCTCGTCCCCATAGCTGTATGCAGACTCTTCCAAAATGCAGATGTGAATCTCGGATCTCTGTCTGACACAATAGACACTGGTATGCCATGCAGTCTAACAATCTCTCTAATGTAAAGCTCTGCATACTGGGTCAAAGTATAAGTAGTCCTCACCGGCAAGAAATGAGCTGACTTGGTGAGTCTATCCACAATCACCCAAATCGCTGTGCAACCTCTGGCACTCCTCGGTAAGCCAACCACAAAGTCCATCGTAATATTCTCCCATTTCCATTCCGGAATGGAAAGAGGTCTAAGGAGTCCTGCTGGACGCTGATGCTCTGCCTTGACTTGCTGACAAGTCAAGCACTCTGACACCACTCTCCCGATGTCACTCTTCATCCCGGGCCACCAATACAATAGCTGCAAGTCTTTGTACATCTTCGTACTTCCGGGGTGAATGGAGTACGGAGATGTATGAGCCTCTGCTAAAATCTCAGCCCTCAACTGATCGACGTTCGGTACCCACATCCTACCACGGTACTGAACGATACCATCCTCCACTGTATACAAGAGATTACCTCTAGCCTCATCTCTCTGTCTCCATCGCTGTAACTCCTCATCAGTAGACTGTCCCTCCCTAATCCGATCTCGCAGAATCGGCTGCACTGTAAATACTGACAACCTCGGAGCCTGACCACTCGAATACACCTCCAAATCAAATCTCTGAATCTCACTCTGCAGTGGTAACTGTACTGTCAAACTGGGTAATACGGAGGACTTCCGACTCAAAGCGTCGGCCACTACATTAGCCTTACCCGGATGGTAGCTAATGTCACAATCATAATCCTTAACAAGCTCAAGCCATCTGCGCTGCCTCATGTTCAACTCCTTCTGGGTGAAGAAGTACTTGAGGCTCTTGTGATCGGTGAAAATCTTGCACTTCTCGCCGTAAAGATAGTGCCTCCAGATTTTCAACGCAAATACCACTGCTGCAAGCTCCAAATCATGCGTCGGATAGTTCTGCTCATGAATCTTCAACTGTCGCGACGCATATGCGATAACTCTGCCACTCTGCATAAGTACTGCGCCCAAACCAAGCTTGGACGCGTCGGTGTACACCACTAACTCCTCATGTGGCACTGTCATAGCTAACACAGGTGCTGAAGTAAGTGCATCCTTCAGTTGATCAAAGCTCCTCTGACAATCTGAGCTCCAAATATACTTCGCGTTCTTCTTGGTTAAGGAAGTCAAGGGTACTGCAATAGAGGAAAAACCTTTGATGAACTTCCTATAGTATCCTGCTAAACCCAAGAAGCTGCGAATCTCCGAAGCATTCTTTGGAATTCCCCAATCCCTCACTGCCTGCACCTTGGACTGATCCACTGCAATCCCATCCCTAGAAATAATGTGGCCTAGAAACGCCACCTGCTCCAACCAAAACTCACACTTACTGAACTTTGCAAACAGTCGATGCTCCCTCAAAGTCTGCAAGGCTGTATGCAAATGTTGTGTATGCTCCTCAATGCTCCTCGAGTAGATCAATATGTCATCAATGAATACAATGACAAACTGATCTAGATACGGCTGGAAGACACGATGCATGAGATCCATAAAAACTGCTGGAGCATTGGTCAACCCAAAGGGCATCACCAAGAACTCATAGTGCCCGTATCGTGTCCTAAAGGCAGTCTTAGACACGTCTGAATCTCTGACTCTCAGCTGATGGTAACCAGATCGCAGATCGATCTTGGAGAATACCGAAGCTCCCTGCAACTGATCGAATAAATCCTCTATCCTCGGTAGTGGATACTTATTCTTCACTGTGACTCTGTTGAGCTCTCGGTAGTCGATGCACAATCTCATGCTGCCGTCCTTCTTCTTCACAAACAACACTGGAGCTCCCCATGGAGAAAAGCTAGGACGAACAAAGCCCTTCTCCAACAGCTCCTGAATCTGCTCCTTCAACTCTCTCATCTCTGTAGGAGCAAGTCGATACGGTGCCTTAGAGATAGGCACAGTATCCGGCAACAACTCAATACTGAACTCCACCTCTCTCACTGGTGGAACTCCTGCAACATCGTCAGGAAAAACATCTGGATAGTCACGTACAACTTCTATATCTGATAAAGATCTGCTAGAAACGTCTGAGGTAGTGACCACACTAGCAAGAAAGCCCTGACATCCATGGCGCAATAATTTCCTCGCACGAACAAGTGATATCATCTGAGGAATACTGCTAGACTGAGATGCAAAGAAAGTAAACATCTCACCTCCTGCTGGCTTCACTGACACTGTCCTACGTCGGAAATCAATCGAAGCTCCATTAACTGATAGCCAGTCCATACCCAAAATAAAGTCAAACCCGGTCAATGGAAGAACCACTAGATCTGCTCGAATGGAGTGTCCCTGCAACTCCAATTCCAGATCCCTGATGACACTAGTGGTAGTGATAGTCTGTCCGGATGGCATGGTAACATCGTAACCACAGTCGACAACCTCCGGTGTAATGCCTATCCGTCTGATAAAATCTCGGGAGATAAACGAATGCGTGGCTCCTGAATCTAGCAACGCAAACGTGGAGTTGCCTCCAACTAGAATTCTCCCTGCACGCAGAAGATTCCCAACAATTCATACCACTACGCTCCCAAGGTTAAAACACTACAATCCTTAATTCTAATCACAAAGAAACAAAATTCTTATTCTAGCATGCTGATAGTTAAACTCAAGTAACAGGCATTCAGATATAATCGCAATAAACAAAAGCAAAGAATTGAAAAAGTTCTAGGGGTTAGGTATACCGGTGATCAAGGAGGTATCTGGGTCAGCCTCCTCTGCCTGCATCACATATACTCGCCCACTGACGTTCTGCCTCTGCGGGCAGTTGGCAATCTGATGCCCCGGCTCCTTGCAACGATAGCAGACTCCTGCTCCCATAAGACACTGCCCGGAATGCATCTTCTGACACTTCGGACATACTGGGTATCTCCCTGGAGTAGGGGCCCCGCCCTTAGTCTGCTGCTGTGGCTTCCCCTGAGGCCTCTGCTGATTCGGGCCCTTAGATGGCCCTGTAAACTGTTTCTTCGCAGGAGGCTGCGAAGATGGTCGCTGATACCCCGTCTGCTGAAACTGCCTCTTACCCTGCTGCTCTCTCTGGATCTCTCTCCGACCCTCCTCGGAACGTAAGGCCCTACTGACTGCAGACTCATAAGTAAGTACGTCTGCCATGCGAACATCATGCTTGATATCCGCCTTCAAACCTTCCACAAACTGCCTCAACTTCTCTGGTGGGCTATCAGAAATCATAGGCACAAAGCGACAGCCCCTCTCGAACTGTCTCACATACTCGACCACTGTCTTGTCCCCCTGACGGAGACTCATAAACTCCCGGATCATGCGACTGCGCACATCCTCAGTGAAGTACTTGGCGTAGAAGATACGCCTGAACTCTGTCCACGTCAGTGTAGGTAGATGGACTCCTTTAACTGCACCCTCCCACCAAAGGGCTGCATCTCCTCTCATCATGTATGTCGCACAGCTCACCCTGTCGGTGTCTGTAATCCCCATATAATCAAAGATGGAATCAAGAGAGCGAATCCATCCCTCAGCCACCAAGGGATCGGTGGTACCAACAAACTCCTTGGGCCCCTTCTTCTGGAACCTCTCAGCAACGTCCTCCTCATGGGACAGTCTGGGACGTGCAGCCTGCTGCTCCAACAGAGCAGTAATACCCGCCATCATATTAGCATTGGCCTGCTCCAATGCTGATAAAGGATTCTGCGGAGGTGGCGGTGGAGGCGGAGGTCCCCCACGTCGGTTCACTGGTCTGGGAGGCATTCTGCACCACCAAATATTACTTTACGTAAATCGCCATGCATAACTAAGTGGTTTAAAAGTAATGCTAACTTAAATTCAAAGAATTAAATCATGCTATAAACACTTAAAACTTACAGACCGGTAGCGTGGATTTCTGAGCTAGCATAGCAGTAATGACCCCTCCAAGAACCGTGCTTTGATACCAACTGAAACATCCTAGACTTATAAATTTCTAAAATGCGGAAAATTTAAAAAAAATTTTCTTTTTCTTTTAATTTTAAAATAAATACTAAGTAAAATATTTATATATATATATATATACATATATGCCCATACATATATGTACAACCATAAAAGAGATTTAAAATTTAATAAATAATTATGCAACATAAAAATAATTACTAAAACGTCTGAATCATGCAATACTTAAAATACCTCAAAACAATTTAATCAACAGTGCATACACTAAAAAGTTGCATAAAAATAATACTTAAATCTCAACACTGGAATAAAATCTTCAAATAAAATAGTGTTTAAAATATTCATGCATAGAACACTAGCACGATGCAGACTATGGTCACGGGGCCACTGCAGCTCCGCTCATACGTCCTCACCACCGGTAGGAGTAACCTGCTCCTCTACGTACTCACCTGCACCATATCAGTGTAGTGAGCCTAGAGGCCCAACATGCATACTAACAAGGGTTTAAAATAATTTAATACACTTTCATACATAATACTTAACCTATAAATGCACGAGCATGCCTCAAAAATAATAACATAAATGTTGCTTAAAGAAATCACTGAATTATACGTAACATACATAATATCATACATACTTGAGTTGTTGAGCACTTATTTTCTTAACATCGAATGGTCCTATCCGTAAGTGTGACCCATACTTATAGTGCGACTGATCAGTCTAAGAAACCATCGTACGAGGCTGGTGGCGAACCACCCATACATAAATGGCAGAAACTGCCCATACATAAATGGCCACACTACTTCAATTTCCACCTAAAATATTTTATTTGCTCAACCATAGAACTTCAATCATAGCATAAAAATTGATTTCATGAATGCATGTACTTTAAATAAATTGTGTGTCCTTCATTTATATTTAATTTATTTTCTAATATCATATAAATATTCAACTAACTTTTCATGCATAAAATAATTAAATATAAACTCAGGACACATGAATTTTCTCATGGTTTGATTCAACTGCTGGCCCTAGACATACAAGCCCATTAACTTAAGACTTGGCCCATTAGTGCACTTAAGCCCATTAACAACTTTTCTAGGCCCAATAAATCAACCAAAGCCCATTAAGACTAACTTAGGCCCAATAACACTGTTCCTGTCCCAATGGGCCCAAAAGCCCAAAGACTGGCCCATTAACTTTCATGGGCTCCCAAGTCCATAAAAATTTCTGGCCAGCTTAAAAATTTAAATAAAAATTAATAAAAGCCCAAAAATAATTAAATTAACCCAAAATAATATAATGGAGCCCAAATAAATTAAATGGTACTAATTAAATTTTTGGGAATTTAATTAGCCCATTTAACTCCTAATTAACTTAAAGACTTAAAAATAAAAATACACGAGCCCAATTAAAATAACCCGGACCCGGACCCAACTAACTTAACCCATATTATTTTAGACCCGACCCGGACCACATGACCCGACCCGGATCCACCAACAGCCCAAAAACCCGAAACCCTAATCCTCCCTCTTCCCCCTTGCCACGGCCGCACGAGCAGCAGGCCTTCACGGCCTGCTGCAGCCCAGCTCCGACCACCGTGGCCGGAGCCCCGCCAGCAGGACCTCCCCAGGGTCCTGCCGGTTCGAACCATGCCCTGGCCCGAACCCCATGCTGCGCCTGCACCTAGCCCGAACCCCACTTCCACGAACCCTAGCTGCGCGATCTGCTGCACCAGTCACGGTGCAGCTCGTCTCCTCCCTTTCCTAGCCCTCTCCAGCCTTAACCCCCGACTCCTACCTGGCCTAGGGACCCTACATCACCTTGACCAGCAATCAAACGAGCCATGGTTAGCCAAAAACGTGAACATGAACATCACAAAGCCAAAACCGAGTGCATAAGAGAAAGATTTTGAAAAAACTTGCTGTCAAAATGATATATCTCGATGCTACACACCCACACACATACATACACTGATATAGGATTGAAAAGAGAAGAAAATCATGCCTTTCACCGTAGATATGGATTTAACACGTGTAGGACGGACTTCGGGACGACGGGACGACTTTGGCTTGCTTGGGACCTTGAAAACCGATCTACTATGGAGTTTTAGGGCTGAAGATCAACTGGAGAAGATGATGAATAGTTGGGTTGGCGGCTGGGAGCTTGGAGGCGTGGGGTTTGGGTAGTTTAGGGTTGTAATTTAGGATTTATAATGTGTAATATAATTAAAACGATTAATGAATGTTATATATATAAAATATACAACTTAAAAATCCCTAATTAAATATACATAAGATAATTTAGCTCAAAATCCCGAAAATACAATTTAGGGAATTTTTAAAGATACATAAAAGTCATTATTTTGGCTTAATTTGGATAAAAACGGGTCCTATAATTAAATAAAATTAAATACTAAATATTTTGGGAAAATATAACTCAAAATAATATTTTTGGGCTCATAAAAGACTCATAAAATAATTTGGGTGGAAAGTTGTCATCTCGTCCGTCCACGGTCCCGTCTACGCGATAAAATAATTAAAATACTAAAAATCGTAAAAATCACTAATTATGGGTTAAATGTTTAAAAAAAATAAATTATATCATGCACAAATAATTCACATAATTATTTAACCCATAAATCTAAAATTTAAATAATTAAATATCCTAATTATGCATGCGGATTTACGTATTAAAAATACCGGGTGTTATAGTAGAACATGCGATGTCACTATTTGATCTTCAAGATGCATTGCATAGTTATCGAATCTCGAACGACTCTCGATGTACCAATGGTTGTTGATTCGATCGGGATATATGGATGAAGGGATCGTACTGTACGCTAACCAAAACCTACTAGTTCTTGCAGGCACTATCAGTGATACCTAGGGAATCATGGGGCGATTTTGCTAGGAGCTCTTACCATGATTCGATGGGTAAGTCGGAAATTGTTGTTCCGAGTCACAAGGAGTTGTGAGCCCACGGCTAGCTGTATCCCTGAATCATTGAGGGTCACACAAGTAATGGATTGCTAATCCCCGTTGAGATAGTTAAATTCAAAGAGTTAAATTTAATGAAAGAGAAGTTGAACTTCTTAATTGAAGGGAGTGGAATTTCCTAAAATGACATAAGGATGAACATTTTTGGAAATCATTGAATTCGGATTCAGAAAAATTATCTTGACTTTAAAAGGTGCAGAAATGGTTTCTGTGCACATTGGTGAAATCAGTTTATCAATCGGAGTCATGATGAATTTTATATTAATTTCTATAACAACAGGTTTGGCTTGTTGGGCTTAAGTTATGGATTATGAACCCTAAGGAGTTAGTGTCCTAATAGACATATAACTTAATCCAGTCTAGAAATTATAAATACATGATATGCAATTTTAAAAAATCACAAGTTATTCCAAGCTCGATTTTTCGAAAACTACACAAAATAGAAAAAGGATTTTTCGAAAATCCACTCTCCCTTTTGAGAGAATCCAGTCTGTGATTTTTATGAAAAATTACATTCTGAATTGACATATCAAATCTGTTTAATCTCTTCGATAAACATATGATTGATTTCTAGTACAATCAATCAGAGGGTTTTAGTTTTCTGTTCGTGGACCTAATTTCGGAGATTGATCGAGCAAGTCATCAGTTCCTGGGATTTACAACAAGAGCAGATTTAATCTGTTGGAGTCCATAATCAAGCCATAGCTTGAAGAGATAAAATATTAATTGTTATTATTATTTTACTTGCATAATTTAATCGTTAGGATTTGATACCCATGATATGGAATCGTTCCATATAAAAAAATTTTAAACTTTCGCTGCACCGGGTATCAGATCTATGATCTGAAAACGTGATCCAACAGTGGTATCAGAGCCAGGTTGCTCTCAGATCAAACGATTAAAATTAATTGATTGTACAAAATTTTTAGCCTCGGTTTTTGAAACAAAACAAAATTTTAAATTAAAATTTTTGAAGGGCAACACGGGCAGCGCTGTGCAGCGATTTTTTATTAGAATTTTAACTTTTTTGAAATTTTAGTTTTTGGTCCGATCGAAAATTGTTTTTGATTGGTCCACGAGGCATCGGGTCAAATTTTTTGAGTTCGAAATTTTTAAAATTGATTTTTGGATAAATTTGAATTTTTGAAAAATTTATAAATTTTATCCGTTAAATTAAATTTTATAAAATTAATTATTTTGGTACAATTGATGATAAGATATGATCTTATGTATATATTAGATAAAATTTGATTTTATCTTTTAATTATGTTGCCATTGCATGTTATCCAATGATTTAATTATTGAATTAAATATTGGATAAAGGATAATCGATTGCCATGACCAATTTTGTAGGTGTATGTTAGGAAATTTACATTTGGTTTTTGTTATTGTTGTTGGGTTTTATTAATGGGCTTGGTTTATGGCCCAATTTGATTTGTCATTTGTAATAAAAAGTGGGCTTGGTTTATGACCCGTTCCCACCCTTAAATATGTATCTCCTACTTGTCATCGAAATTTATTGTAAATTTATTAGACTTAGTGGGAGATAAAGATTTGAGGACATAGGTGGGCTCAGCAGACAATAAAGACCGAAGAAATGTAAATTGGAAGCTCAATGTAATAGGATTGCATTGCATACTTGCATATCACCTAGGATTGGACTTAGACTCGTGATTGGCAACCACGGGTCGATTAGTTTTGGGGTCGATCATCCTAACTATAATATATGATATTATTGTTGTATGCATGTTTAGACTAAATTGCATGAATCCCGCAAGCATACAAATATGATATGATGAGACAATTTTTCAAAAATTAAAAATCCCTCATTTTAAATATGATTTAAAATTGATTTCAAGATAAACAAAAGGGAATTTAAATATTCTTTAAATATTCCTACCTTCCATCAACGATCAATGTATGAGATGCTATCCGCGGGCACGGTCCGGCTCATATTATTGGGGGGCCCGTTCGTCGGAAAGCTGTACATTGGATCGACACATATTGTAAGTTGGGTGGAACTCCCATGGGATTGGCTCATATTATTGGGGATCCACATGGCGATCGTCCATCATAACTTAATATTGATGTGTCATCTTGACATGTCACAATAAACGGCGTTATATTATTGGGCTCTTATTGGACATGGGGTAAAAACATGGGGGTTGCTTTGGAAGCAATTGGGCTCTACCTTTTGAAAATTATGGTTGACTGATATTATTCGGGACTATGATTTGTCAATTGGACTCCATGTTCCCACTAAGGAAATCGATTTCTCGTTTTCACTAGAGGGTAGTGAAATCGTTAAAATAGTGGGAGTAAAATTCATAAAATTAAATCTCGCCATATTTTATGTCTTAGTAAATTAATTAAGCAATCACTGATTATTGTCTGTTTCTTTTCAGTATTTTATTACAATGAATTCGCGCAATCCACTATTCTCAATTCTCGAACAAAACAAACTGACTGGCGCAAACTATACGGAATGGTTCCGTAAGTTAAAGATTATTCTTAGTTCGGAAAAGGCTTTCTACGTGTTAGAAAAGCCTCCTCCGAAGGAAGCCCCGGCTAATACAAGTCCGGAAGAGTTGGCCAAACTTGATCTATAGTGGGACCATGATATCAAGGCCAAAAGCTACATGCAGGCTTCAATGTCTGATGAACTTCAGAGGCGATTTGAGGATGTCGTGAATGCTGCTGGCATTCACAAGAACCTCAAGGAACTTTTTGGAGATCAGTCAAGATCGGAGAGGTATGCCACCGTCAAAGAGCTCATGACATGCCGCATGCGAGATGGGACTTCGGTCCGTGAGCATGGGGTACACATGATTGGGCTCATTGAAAAGTTGGTAACACTCGACTTGACATTGGAGCATGAACTAAACGCGGACTTGTTACTTCTTTCTCTTCCTTCGTCGTTTGACGGCTTTGTGATGAACTTCAATATGAACAATATAGAGGCCACCCTTGAAGATATGGTCAATATGCTTGTGACTTATGAGGCCACATTAAAGAAGGATAAACCGGTACTCTTGGTTGGTTCCTCTTCTAACTCTAAGAAAGGGCCAAGTGGAAAGGGTAAGAAACGTTCTGCCCCACCCAAGAAAATTGTACCAAATAAGAAGAGAAAGACAAAGGCTTCAAATGGGAATGGATCTAAAGACGTTTGCCATCACTGCAAGAAACCCGGTCATTGGAAACATAACTGCAAAGTATATCTCGAGCAGTTGCGAACTGCAAAGGGTATGTTTTACATTGAAATAAATGTTTCACTTAATACTACTTCTTGGGTATTGGATACCGGATGTGGATCTCACATTTGCAATGATTTGCAGGTGATGACAAGAAGTTGTAAGCTTAGGATGGGTGAGACCCAGCTAAGGCTTGGAAATGGTTCTAGATTTGAAGCCAAAGCTGTGGGAGACGTTTATTTAGTTTTGCAGAACGATTTTAAGTTATTTTTGAGAGATGTTTTATTTGTGCCAGATTTGGTTAAAAACATTATTTCTGTTTCTATGCTTGATAGAGATGGTTTTTCTTGCAATTTTGTGAATGGGATTTGCAATATTTACAAGAATGAATGTTTGATTGGATGTGAACAACTTGAAAACGATCTATATAACTTAAAATTAAAAGACGTACCAATTAATTATGTTGATAAACCGGCAACAACAAATAAAAGGAAAAATGATAGTCTAAACCCGGCAAACCTTTGGCATGCTAGGCTAGGTCATATTTTCTCAAGGAGGATGAACAAGCTAGTGGGAGAGGGCATGTTTGATATGTCTGATATTAAATTTCTACCTACTTGTGAGTCCTGCCTAAAAGGAAAAATGACTAAATCTCCTTTCAAAGGAAAACCTGAGCGTAGTCAAAATCTGTTGGATTTTATCAATACAGATGTTTGCGGTCCATTTAGTATTGGTACTAAATTTGGACACACCTACTTCATTACCTTTACTGATGATTATTCTAGATATGGGTATTTATATTTGATGAAATATAAGTTTGAATCATTTGAAAAGTTCAAAGAATTCAAGGCTGAAGTAGAAAATAAACTAGGTAAAAGTATTAAAGCACTTCGATCGGATCGAGGTGGAGAATATTTAAGTACCGAGTTTTTGGACTATCTAAAAGAGAATGAGATTCTCTCTCAGTGGACACCTCCTATGACACCTCAGCTTAATGGTGTTTCGGAGCGTCACAATCGAACTTTGTTGGACATGGTTCGATCCATGATGAGCTTCACTGAGCTCCCACCTTCGTTTTGGGGCTATGCGCTTGAAACGGCGGTATTGTTGTTGAACAATGTCCACACTAAAGCAGTGGATAAAACTCCATACGAGTTATGGAATGGCAAAGCTCCTAAATATTCGTACTTAAGGATTTGGGGATGTCCTGCTTACGTGAAGCGGACAGCGGCAGATAAGTTGGATAGTCAATCCACCTTATGTTATTTTGTAGGGTATCCGAAGAATTCAATCGGATATTATTTCTATCATCCTACTGAAACAAAAGTGTTTGTTTCGAGGAATGCCACCTTCATGGAGAAGGAGTTCTTACTTGATAAGAAAGGCAAGATGATGGAACTCGAAGAAATTCGAGAAGAACCCGAGATACAAAATAACGATCCCACACCTCAGGAACCATTAAACGACACGCCTCTTTCTAGAAGATCCGAGAGGACTTCTAGACCTCCTATTCGATATGGTCTACTTCTTGAAGGGGATCAAAATGAACCCGACATTGGATGTGATCCAAGAAACTTCAAGGAAGCAATTTCTAATGCGGATTCGAATTTATGGCTTGAAGCTATGCAGTCGGAAATAGACTCGATGCATACAAACCAAGTTTGGTCTTTAGTAGATCCTCCTGATGGAATTGTTCCAATAGGGTGTAAATGGATCTACAAGAGAAAACTTGGGCCTGATGGTAAGGTACTGACCTACAAGGCACGATTGGTAGCAAAAGGTTATACTCAAAGACAAGGAGTTGACTATGATGAAACCTTTTCACCAGTCGCAATGTTCAAGTCCATAAGAATCCTTATTGTCATAGCAGCTTGGTATGACTATGAGATATGACAAATGGATGTGAAGACTGCATTTCTTAATGGAAACATTAAGGAAGAAATCTATATGATGCAGCCCGAGGGATTCACATCCATGGGAAGCGAGCATAAGGTATGCAAGCTTTCGAGATCAATTTACGGTCTCAAACAGGCATCAAGAAGTTGGAACCAGAAATTTGATGAAACAATAAAGGATTTTGGTTTCATCAAGAACCCAAAGGAACCATGCGTGTACAAGAAAGTAGTTAAGGATGCTGTGACATTCTTAGTACTTTATGTTGATGACATCCTACTCATTGGGAATGATGTAGGGATGTTGCAGTCAACAAAGATATGGTTATCAAGTAGATTCTCGATGAAAGATTTGGGTGAGGCATCCTATATTCTAGGAATACAGATCAATATAGAGATAGATCTAAGAGAATGATAGGACTCACTCAAGCAACCTACATCAACACCATATTGAAAAGGTTTTCTATGGATGAGTCCAAGAGAGGACATCTACCTATGTGTCATGGAGTTTCTCTATCCAAGTCTATGTCTCCCAAGACTGACGAAGAGATAGAAAAAATGACATACATACCATATGCATCAGCCATAGGTAATATCATGTATGGGATGATATTTACCAGACCGGATGTAGCCTTTGCTCTGAGTGTCATGAGCAGATATCAGGTCAATCCCGGTCAAATGCATTGGAAAGTTGTGAAGGATATTCTAAAGTACTTGAGAAGGACTAAGAATATATTCATGGTTTATGGAGGAAGAGAATTGAAATTGGAAGGCTATACCGACTCTAGCTTCCAAAGTGACGTGGATGACTCGAAGTCAACCTCTGGATTTGTATTCATGCTCAATGGTGGTGCTGTCTCTAGGAAGAGTTCCAAGCAGGACACCACAGCGGATTCCACCACTGAGGCAGAATACATTGCAGCATCAGCTGCTAAAGAGGCCGTTTGGATGAGAAATTTCGTCCAAGAGTTGGACGTAATTCCTGAAGTTGTTGGTCCAGTCCCGGTGTATTGTGACAACACTGTTGTCGTTGCTCAGGCAAAGGAACTAAGGTCTCATCAAAGATCCAAACACATACTGAGGAAATACCACATCATCCGGGAGATCATGGAAAGAAAAGACATCACTGTCGAGAGAGTGGCCTCTGCAGACAATATCGCTGATCCACTTACTAAGCCCTTGCCAGGACCATTGTTTGAAAAACATCGCGAGGCAATGGGACTACGTAGTATGACTAGTTGGCTATAGGGCAAGTGGAAGATTGAAAGAGTTGATGCCCCGCTAGCCAAG
Source organism: Henckelia pumila (assembly GCF_033568475.1). Lineage (NCBI taxonomy): Eukaryota > Viridiplantae > Streptophyta > Magnoliopsida > Lamiales > Gesneriaceae > Henckelia > Henckelia pumila. Next base: position 144,362,340 of record NC_133123.1, on the reverse strand, counting down.
TTGTGGCTAAGGGCTTTAAGAGTCTTTTATTGTAAACAATCTTTGTTTAATATAATTTACATTCATTAATGGCATTTTCTTTATCTTTCTTCATAATGTTATATTGTGATATACTATTGTTGTTTTGATAAAGACCTTGAATATACTATAGTGTAAGTAAGATGAGATAGTGAATAAAGAGAGATCACTATCATGAAACACATCTTATAGTCACTGTATATTCTAAAGAGTTCCTAGTCAAATGAGCCGTCTGCAAATAAGGATAAGGATCGCTCGAGATCGAGACTAGCATTTGCGATGCCAAGTACCACGTTTCATTGGTATGGAACATAGAGATGTTCAAAGCATGCAAATGGATATTCATATGATGAATGATCGAACTACCCCTATTCGAACTTTCCAAGTGGTTATTATTAATTGAGTGGATAAGTCCGCGGTTTTGGTTGTACACCATTAGTCCTTACTACTTGAAACATCATGGAGACTCTATATGCTAGTACTATACTTTGACTCGTTTACCTACTCTATGAGGGTCATCAGGTGTAATACCCGGTATTTTAAATACGTGAATTTGCATGCATAATTAGGAAATTTATTTATTTAAAATTTTAGATTATGGGTTAAATTATTATGTGAATTATTGGTGCATGATTTAAATTATTTTCAAGCATTTAACCCATAATTAGTGATTTTTATGAATTATTGGTATTTGAATTATTTTATCGCGTAGACGGGACCGTGGACGGACGAGATGACAACTTTCTATCCAATTTATTTCGTGAGCCTTTTAAGAGCCCAAAAATACTATTTTGATTTTTATTACCTCAAAATTTTTATTATTTAATTTTATACAATTTTAGGAGTCCGTTTTTATTCAAATTTAGCCAAAATAGTGACTTTTAATTATTTTTAAAATTTCCTTAATTATATATTTCGGGATTTTAATTTTAGTTATCAGATTTTACTTCTTAATTAGAGTTTTTAAGTTATATGTTTTATATTTAAAAACCCTTATTAATATTTTAATTATCCTAAAACCTATTTTTAATTAAATTAAAAACCTAAACCTATTCTACCCAAACCCCTCACCCGATCACTCTCACACAGCCGCCACCCCCTCTCCTTCATTTCTTCTTCGACCGATCAGCAGCCTCCAAGAAGACTCCATATCCCCGGTTCTTGAGGTTTTCAAGTTAAATCGTCGTCCCGTCGTCCCGGAATCGTCATCTACATTTATTTCTCTTCAACCGACGGTGCAAGGCATGTTTTTATTCCTCCTTTTCGCACAATATCAGTGAATATTATGTATGTGTCGTGTATGCATCGATTTGTTCTTGAGTTTTTTCAGAAATCTAATTGGTTTTGTTCTTGGTGCTCGATCGTGTGTGTTCTTCATTCATGCTCACGTTTTCTTCCTCCATGGCATGCCTAGCTACTGGTATGGGCTACCTAGGATGTGTGAGGGTGGTCTAGACTCGAGTGGCTCGAGTGGTTCGAGCCAATCGAGCCCAGAAAAGCTACAAGAGGAGATCGGGTATAAGGGGGCGCAGATTAGGGTTTGATGGAAGTGGGTGCTGGGCTCGGTGCGTGGGCTGCATGAGGTCAGGGCTAGGGTCAGGTTGGGACCGCCCAGACGTGGGCTACGTCTGGGCGGCGGGGCTCCGGCCAGGGGCGGCCGGAGCAGGGCGGCAGCAGCCCTAGAAGGGCTGCTGCTCGCGACCGAGAGGAAGCAAGGGGAGGGGTCACGGGATGGGCTGGGTTCGTGGTCTGGGCCGGGTCTGAGTGGTCCGGTTCGGGTCAGTAGGGTAGTGGGTCGGGTTAAGTTGGTCCGGGTCCGGGTTAGGTGGGCCGGACTCGAGTCTTTTTAATTTTAAAGTATTTTATGATTTAATTGGTTTTTGGGCCAATTAATTGGAAATAAAATGATTTGGGTTCCATTTAATTATTTTGGGTTTAATTTAATTATTATTGGGCTTAATTAAGTTAATTAAGTGAGTCCACGAATTTTTATGGGCCTTGGGGGCCCATGAAAGTTATTGGGCCAGTCTTTGGGCTTTAGGGCCCATTGGGCCAGAATAAGTTGTTATTGGGCCAAGAGTGTTTTAATGGGCTTTAATTAATTAATTGGGCTTAGAAATGTATTGTTGGGTTTAAGTATGTTAATGGGCCAGTCTCAGTGTTAAGGGGCCAGATTTAAGTAAATGGGCTTGAGTGTTAGGGCCAGCAGTTCAGTACAATCCATGAGAAATTGCATGTGTCCTAAATATATATTTAATTATTTTATGCATGAATGTTATTTTAGTATTTATATGTTAGTATAAAAAATTAAATTAAATATATATGAAGGACACACATTTTATTTAAGTACATGCATTCATGAAATAATTTTTATGCATGATTTAATGTTTAAGGTTGAGCAAAAGAAAAATCATTTTTATGTTGGAAGTTGAAGTAGTGTGACAATTTGAGGGGGATTCGTCCCCATATGTGAACTATTGAAGGGCAGTTTACTGCCAAATTTAAGAGGTGATTCGTCACCGCCACGTACGTTGGTTTCCACGCTGATCAGTATTTAATGTATGATTTAAGGTTACACTATGAATACAACCATGCGATGTTAGAAAATAATTTGCTCAACAATGTTTATGTATTATGTATGATTATGATATTTAAGTTAATTTAAGTTATGTTATGTCATGATATTATTTTAAGCATGTTCATTCATGTATATGGTATGTATTAGTATTAAAGTGATTTAAATTATTTTAAATCCTTGTTATGTTAGCATGTTGGGCTTCTAGGCTCACTGCACTGGTATTGTGCAGGTGAGTACGTAGAGGACATAGTACCCACCGGAGGCGAGGACATATGAGTGGGCATGCAGTGATCCCCCGCGGCCGTCGTCTGAGTCTTCATGATTATGTTTTTATGGAATATTAAACATGTCGTTCTTTTTATTCATTTTCAGTGGTTGGTACTAGTATATATATTTTTATTGAAATATCTTCAATGCATGCAAACTTTTATTCAATTGTTTATAACATCATTTTTATTTAATGCATGACTCAGACATTTACTCTATTAAATGTTGCATTTTATTTGAGCTATTTTTAAATCTGTTTATTTTTGTGCATATATGTTTGGGCATGTATGTACATCTATTTTAATTAGTATTTTAAAAAAAAAATTCCACATTTATTATTAGTAGTAGTCGTTTCAATTGGTATCAGAGACGCGTTCTTGGTGGGGTCATCACTGCTATGCGAGCTCAGAAATCCACGCTACCAATCTGTAAGTTTTAATTGCTTTTAGTATGATCTAGTAGTATCATGTTTAAGACTTAAGCATTTATGTTAGCAGAAAATTTTTAATTACTTAGTTATGCATGGCGATTTACGTAAAAAAATATGTGGTGGTGCAGAATGCCTCCCAGACCGATGAACAGACGTGGGGAATCTACACCTCCACCTCCACCTCCGCAGAACCCACTTGCAGCATTGGAGCAGTCCAATGCTACTTTGATGGCAGGAGTTACTGCTCTGTTAGAGCAGCAGGCTTCACGTCCCAGAATGTCCCATGAGGAGGACATAGCTGAGCGGTTCCAGAAGAAGGGGCCAAAGGAGTTCCTTGGTACCACCGATCCATTGGTGGCTGAGGGGTGGATTCGTTCTTTGGAGTCCATCTTTGCATATATGGGGATCACAGATGCGGACAGCGACGTATATGTTGAGGGGAGACGCAGCTCTTTGGTGGGAGGGTGCTGTCAGGGGAGTCCACCTCCCTACACTGTCTTGGGCATAGTTCAGGCGTGTCTTCTACGCCAAGTATTTCACGAAGGATGTGAGGAGTCGCATGATCTGGGAGTTTATGAGTCTCCGGCAGGGGGACAGGTCAGTGGTTGAGTACGTGAGCCAGTTCGAGAGGGGCTGTAATTTTGTGCCCCTGATTGCAGACAGTCCACCGGAGAAGATGAGGCAGTTTGTGGAGGGACTGAGAGCGGATATCAAGCACGACGTACGTATGATGGCAGTTGCTACATATGAGGCGGCAGTTAGTAGAGCACTGAGGTCAGAAGAGGGTAGGAGAGAGATGCAGCGAGAGCAGCAGGGGAAGAGACAGATTCAGTCGGGGTATCAGCGACCATCTTCGCAGCCCCCTGCGAAGAAGCAGTTTACTGGGCCGGCTAAGGGCCCGAATCCGCAGCAGAGGCCGCAGCAGCAGAGGCCACAGCAGCAGAGGGGCGGGGCCCCTAATGCTATAGGTTTTCCTACTTGCCCGAAGTGTCAGAAGATGCATTCGGGACCTTGTCTGTTGGGAGCAGGAGTTTGTTACCACTGCAGAGAGCCAGGGCATCAGATAGCTAACTGCCCGAGGAAGAAGAACACGGCTGGTAGAGTGTTCGTCATGCAGGCAGAGGAGGCAGACCCAGACACCTCCTTGATCACCGGTATATCTTATCCCTAGTATTTTATGATTTTTCCTTTGGTTAAGAATCTCGTTTCTTGCGAAATTGTTGCTATTTGGGTTATCTATCTGCATGTTAGAATAAGAAGCATGTTTTACTTGTGATTAGAATTAAGGGTTAGTAGTGACTCGCTGGGGAAAAGTTTAGTAGTGGTATGAAATTGTTGGGAATTTTCTGCGTGCAGGGAGAATTCTAGTTGGAGGCAACTCAACGTTTGTGTTGCTAGATTCAGGGGCTACGCATTCGTTTATCTCCCTGGAATTTATCAGGCGGATAGGCATCACACCTGAGATTATTGACAGTGGGTATGAGTTACTATGCCGTCAGGGCAGATTATTACTACCTCTAGTGTCATCCGAGAGCTGGAGTTAGAGCTACAGGGACACTCCATTCGCGCAGATGTAGTGGTTTTGCCGTTAAGCGGCTTTGATTTGATATTGGGTATGGACTGGTTGACAGTCAATGGAGCTTCGATTGATTTTCGTCGGAGGTCAGTGTCAGTGAAACCGTCAGGAGGCGACCCGTTTACTTTCCATGCATCTCAGAGCAGTGATTTTCCTCAGGTGATATCTCTTATTCAGGCGAGGAAGTTGTTGAGACGGGGTTGCCAGGGGTTTCTAGCGAGTATTGTCACGGCCTCAGAACCATCTAGCAGATCATTATCAGAGATAGAGGTGGTTCGTGACTTTCCAGATGTCTTTCCGGAGGATGTTGCAGGAATTCCACCAGTGAGAGATGTAGAGTTCAGCATTGACTTAGTGCCAGACACCGTGCCTATCTCTAAGGCACCATACAAACTTGCTCCTACCGAGATGAAAGAGTTGAAGGAGCAGATACAGGAATTATTAGAGAAAGGCTTTGTTCGTCCTAGCTTTTCTCCATGGGGAGCTCCAGTGTTATTTGTGAAGAAGAAGGATGGCAGTATGAGACTGTGCATCGATTATCGAGAGCTCAATAGGATCACAGTGAAGAATAAGTATCCACTGCTGAGGATAGAGGATTTATTTGATCAGTTGCAGGGAGTTTCAGTGTTCTCCAAGATCGACCTGCGATCTGGTTATCATCAGCTGCGGGTTAGAGATGCAGATGTGTCCAAGACTGCTTTCCGGACACGGTATGGGCATTACGAGTTCTTAGTGATGCCATTTGGGATGACCAATGCTCCAGCGGTTTTCATGGACCTCATGAACCGAGTTTTTCAGCCGTATCTAGATCAGTTCATCATAGTCTTCATTGATGATATCTTGATCTACTCTAGGAGCATTGAGGAGCATAGACAGCATCTACAGACAGCCTTGCAGACTTTGAGGGATCATCGTTTGTATGCCAAGTTCAGCAAGTGCGAGTTTTGGCTCGAGCAGGTGGCATTTCTTGGCCACATTATTTCGAGAGATGGGATTGCAGTTGATCAGTCGAAGGTTGAGGCAGTGCAGAATTGGGGTATTCCGAAGAATGCTTCGGAGATTCGCAGTTTCTTGGGTTTGGCAGGATATTATAGGAAGTTCATCAAGGGTTTTTCCTCTATTGCAGTACCCTTGACTTCCTTAACCAAGAAGAATGCGAAGTTTATTTGGAGTCCAGACTGTCAGAGGAGCTTCGATCAGCTGAAGGAAGCACTCACTACCGCACCGGTTTTAGCGATGACAGTACCACACGAGGAATTAGTGGTGTACACCGACGCGTCTAAGCTAGGTATAGGCGCAGTACTTATGCAGTGTGGTAAGGTTATTGCTTATGCGTCGAGGCAGTTGAAGATTCACGAGCAGAACTACCCGACACATGATTTGGAGTTAGCAGCAGTGGTCTTCGCTTTGAAAATCTGGAGGCACTACCTGTATGGCGAGAAGTGCAAGATTTTCACGGACCACAAGAGCCTCAAGTACTTCTTCACTCAGAAGGAGTTGAACATGAGGCAACAGAGATGGTTGGAGTTAGTGAAGGATTATGACTGTGACATTAGCTACCATCCAGGTAAAGCTAATGTAGTGGCCGATGCTTTGAGTCGGAAGTCGTCAGTGGTATCGTGTTTGTCAGTGCAGCTACCACTGCAGAGCGAGATTCAGAGGTTTGATTTGGAGTTTTACTCGAGTGGTCATGCACCGAGTTTGTCAGTGTTGACGGTGCAGCCGATTCTGCGAGATCGGATCAGAGTTGGACAGACTACTGATGAGGAGTTACAGCGTTGGAGGCAGAGAGATGAGGCCAAGGGTGGTCGTCTTTATACAGTTGTGGATGGCATTGTTTAGTACCGTGGTAGGATGTGGGTACCGAACGTCGATCAGTTGAGAGCTGAGATTTTAGCAGAGGCTCACACATCTCCGTACTCCATTCACCCCGGAAGTACGAAGATGTACAGAGATTTGCAGCTATTGTATTGGTGGCCCGGGATGAAGAGAGACATCGGGAGAGTGGTGTCAGAGTGCTTGACTTGTCAGCAAGTCAAGGCAGAGCATCAGCATCTAGCAGGACTTCTTAGACCTCTTCCTATTCCGGAATGGAAATGGGTGTTGGATAACGCGACGATCAGATCAATTAGGATTGATACCCAGTGCAGCGGAAGTTTAAAATTTTTTATATGGAACGATTCCATAATGGGTATCAACCTTACGATTAAATTGTGTGTGTAAAAATTAAATAACGATTATAAAATTTTTACCTTTAATCTCGAATCGAGATTTTGGACACCAACAGATTGCTCTGCTCTTGTTGTATATCCCTGGAACTGATGGACGAACTGTTCTTCAATCAGGTCCACGAACGGATATTTAATCCCTCTGATAGATTGCACTAGAAAATCTATCAGAAGTTTCTACGAAGAGATTAACGAATTTGATCCGTTAAACCAGACTGCAATTCAAAATTCACAGGCTGGATTTTTCGAGCAGAGGGAGGGAGGGGGCGGCCACTTATTAAAAATGCAGCTAGGGTTTTAAAAATATTTTGTGACCTGTTGTGTGTAATTTCTGTACTGCAATAACTTATTTATAATGTAGGCCACTAACAGCTTAGGGCCCATTAGTCATAAGTTCAAGCCCGACAAGCAAAGCCCGCATGTTCAGAAATTAATATAAAATTCATCGTGACTCTGATTGATAAACCGATTTCACCAATGTGCACAGAAACCATTTCTGCACCTTTTAAAGTCAAGATAAATTTTTCTGAATCCGAATTCAGTGGTTTCCAAAAATGTCCATCCCTATGTCATTTTAGGAAATCTTACTCCTCTACTCATAAGTAAGAAGTCCAACTTCTTTGTTCATTAAATTTAACTCTTTAAATTTAACTAGGGATTAAAAATCCATTACTCTGTGTGACCCTCAATGGTTCAGGGATACAGCTAGCCGTGGGCTCACAACTCCTTGTGACTCGGAACAACAATTTCCGACTTGCCCATCGAATCATGGTAAGAGCGTCTAGCAACATCGCCCCATGATTCCCTAGGTATCACTGATAGTGCCTACAAGAACCAATAGATTTTGGTTAGCGTACAGTACGGTCCCTTCATCCATATATCCCGATCGAATCAACAACCATTGGTATATCGAGAGTCGTTCGAGATTCGATAACTATGCAATACATCTTGAAGATCAAATAGTGACATCGCATGTGCTACTAAGAAACCATTTCTTAAACCACATCATGTACTCTGGCCAGAGATTCGTCACACTAATATCTCCTCAGATCGCACAGGATATCCACACTCGCAAGTATGTGGTGAATCCTTGACAACAAAGCATCGACTCCTATATGTGTTGTAACTGTACCCAATCCCGACACCTTATGACCCCAATAGAGTCGGTAAATGAGTCAAAGTACAGTACTAGCATATAGAGTCTCAATGATGTTTCAAGTAGTAAGGACTAATGGTGTACAACCAAAACCGCGGACTATATCCACTCGATAAGTGATAACCACTTGGAAAGTCTGGATAGGGTAGTTCGATCATTCATCATATGAATATCCATTTGCATGCTTCGAACATCTCTATGTTCCTTACCAATGAAACATGGTACTCCACATCGCAAATGCTAGTCTCAAACTCGAGCGATCCTTATCCTTATTATCGGACGGCTCAATCGACTAGGAACAGTTTAGAATATACAGTGACTATAAGATGTGTTTCATGATAGACATCTCCATGTTCTACCACATCTTACATACACTATAGTATATTCAAGGTCTTTATCAAAACAACAATAGTATATCACAATATAACAATATGAAGAAAGATAAAGTCATTGCCATTAATAAAAGTGTAAATAATATTAAACAAAAGATTGTTTATACAAAGAGTCATCAAAGCCCTTAGCCACAAGTTGGCTCACCGGGCACCCACTCTTTCAATCTCCCACTTGCCCTATAGCCAACTAGTCATACTACGTAGACCCATTGTTTCGCGATGTTTGTCAAATAATGGTCCTGACAAGGGCTTAGTAAATGGATCAGCGATATTGTCTGCAGAGGCCACTCTTTCGACAGTGATGTCTCCTCTTTCCACAATCTCCCGGATGATGTGGTATTTCCTCAGTACGTGTTTGGATCTTTGATGAGACCTTGGTTCCTTTGCCTGAGCAACGGCACCCGTGTTGTCACAGTACACCGGGACTGGACCAACAACTTCAGGAATGACGCCCAACTCTTGGACGAAATTCCTCATCCAAACGGCCTCTTTAGCAGCAGCTGATGCTGCAATGTATTCTGCTTCAGTGGTGGAATCCGCTGTGGTGTCCTGCTTGGAACTCTTCCAAGAGACAGCACCGCCATTGAGCATGAACACAAATCCAGAGGTTGACTTCGAGTCATCCACGTCACTTTGGAAGCTAGAGTCGGTATAGCCTTCCAATTTTAGTTCTCTTCCTCCATATACCATGAACATATTCTTAGTCCTTCGTAAGTACTTAAGAATGTCCTTCACGGCTTTCCAATGCATTTGACCGGGATTAGCTTGATATCTGCTCGTGACACTCAGAGCAAATGCTACATCCGGTCTGGTAGATATCATCCCATACATGATACTACCTATGGCTGACGCATATGGTACATGTGTCATTTTCTCTATCTCTTCATCAGTCTTGGGACACATAGACTTGGATAGAGAAACTCCATGACACATGGGTAGATGTCCTCTCTTGGACCCATCCATTGAAAACCGTTTCAATATGGTATCGATGTAGGTTGATTGAGTGAGTCCTATCATTCTCTTAGATCTATCTCTATAGATCTGTATCCCAAGAATATAGGATGCCTCACCCAAATCCTTCATCGAGAATCTACCTGATAACCATATCTTTGTTGACTGCAACATCCCTACATCATTCCCAATGAGTAGGATGTCATCAACATAAAGTACTAAGAATGTCACAGCATCCTTAACTACTTTCTTGTACACGCATGGTTCCTCCGGATTCTTGATGAAACCAAAATCTTTTATTGTTTCATCAAATTTCTGGTTCCAACTTCTTGATGCTTGTTTTAGACCATAAATTGATCTCTGAAGCTTTCATACCTTATGCTCGCTTCCCATGGATGTGAACCCCTCAGGCTGCTTCATATAGATTTCTTCCTTAATGTCTCCATTAAGAAAAGCAGTCTTCACATCCATTTGCCATATCTCATAGTCATACCATGCAGCTATGGCAATAAGGATTCTTATGGACTTGAACATTGCAACTGGTGAAAAGGTTTCATCATAGTCAACTCCTTGTCTTTGAGTATAGCCTTTCGCCACCAATCGCGCCTTGTAGGTCAATACCTTACCATCAGGCCCAAGCTTTCTCTTGTAGATCCATTTACACCCTATTGGAACAATTCCATCGGGAGGATCTACTAAAGACCAAACTTGGTTTGTATGCATCGAATCTATTTCCGACTGCATAGCTTCAAGCCATAAATTTGAATCCGCATCAGAAATTGCTTCCTTGAAGTTTCTTGGATCACATCCAACATCGGGTTCATCTTGATCCCCTTCAAGAAGAAGACCATATCGAATAGAAGGTCTAGAAGTCCTCTCGGATCTTCTAGGTACAGGCGTGTCTATCAATGGTTCCTGAGGTGTAGGATCGTTATTTTGTATTTCGGGTTCTTCTCGAATTTCTTCGAGTTCCATCATCTCGCCTTTCTTATTCAATAAGAACTCCTTCTCCAAGAAGGTGGCATTCCTTGAAACAAACACCTTTGTTTCAGCAGGATAATAGAAATAATATCCGATTGAATTCTTCGGATACCCTACAAAATAACATAAGCTGGATCGACTATCCAACTTATCTCCCACTGTCCGCTTCACGTAAGCAGGACATCCCCAAATCCTCAAGTACAAATACTTAGGAGCTTTGCCATTCCATAACTCGTATGGTTTTTTGTCCACTGCTTTAGTGTGGACGTTGTTCAACAACAATACCGCCGTTTCAAGCGCATAGCCCCAAAATGAAGGTGGAAGCTCAGTGAAGCTCATCATGGACCGAACCATGTCCAACAAAGTTCGATTACGACGCTCCGATACACCATTAAGCTGTGGTGTCATAGGAGGAGTCCACTGAGAAAGAATCTCATTCTCTTTTGGATAGTCCAAAAACTCGGTACTTAAGTATTCTCCACCTCGATCCGATCGAAGTGCTTTAATACTTTTACCTAGCTTGTTTTCTACTTCAGCCTTGAATTCTTTGAACTTTTCAAACGCTTCAGACTTATATTTCATTAAATATAAATACCCAGACCTCGAATAATCATCAGTAAAGGTAATGAAGTAGGTGTGGCCATATTGAGTACCAACTCTAAATGGACCACAAACATCTGTATGGATCAAATCCAACAGATTTTGACTACGCTCAGGTTTCCCCTTAAAAGAAGATTTAGTCATTTTTTTCTTTTAGGCAGGATTCACAAGTAGGTAGAGAGTTAATATCAGACATATCAAACATGCCCTCTCCCACTAGCTTGTTCATCCTCCTTGAGGAAATATGACCTAGCCTAGCGTGCCAAAGGTTTGCCGGATTTTGGCTATCGATTTTCCTTTTGTTTGTTGTTGCCGGTTTATCAACATAATTTATTGGAACGTCTTTTAGTTTTAAGTTGTATAGATCGTTTTCAAGTTGTCCATTTCCAATTAAACATTCATTCTTGTAAATATTGCAAATCTCATTCACAAAATTGCAAGAATAACCATCTCTATCAAACATAGAAACAGAAATAATGTTTTTAATCAAATCCGGAACAAATAAAACATCTCTTAAAAGTAACTTAAAACTGTTATGCAAAATTAAATAAACATCTCCCACGGCTTTAGCTTCAACTCTGGAACCATTTCCAAGCCTTAGCTGGGTCTCACCCATTCTAAGCCTGCGACTTCTTGTCATCACCTGCAAATCATTGCAAATGTGAGATCCATATCCGGTATCCAATACCCAAGAAGTAGTATTAAGTGAAACATTTATTTCAATATAGAACATACCCTTCACAGTTCGCAACTGCTCTAGATATTCCTTGCAGTTACGCTTCCAATGACCGGGCTTCTTGCAGTAATGGCAAACATCCTTGGATTTTTTCATGTTTGAAGCCTTTGTCTTGTACTTCTTCTCGGGTTCGATTTTCTTGGGTGGGGCAGAACGTTTCTTGCCCTTTGTACTTGGCCCCTTCTTAGCAAAAGAAGAGGAGCCCACCAAGAAAGTCGGTTTATCCTTCTTTAATGTGGATTCATATGTCACAAGCATATTGACCATCTCTTCAAGGGAGGCCTCTATCTTGTTCATATTGAAATTCACCACAAATCCGTCAAACGAAGAAGGAAGAGACAGAAGTAGTAAGTCCACGTTGAGTTCATGCTCCAACACCAAATCAAGGGTTACCAACTTCTGTATGAGCCAAATCACTCGTACCCCATGATCACGGACCGAAGTCCCTTCACGCATGCGACACGTCATTAGCTCCTTTACAGTAGCGGACCTTTCAGCCCTCGATTGAGCCCCAAAAAGTTCCTTGAGTTGAACGTGAATGTCAGCAGCATTCACGGTGTCCTCAAATCGCCTCTGGAGTTCATCAGACATCGAGGCTTGCATATAGCATTTGGTCTTGATATCATGGTCCCACCATGTATCAAGCTTGGCTAACTCTTCCGGACTTACGTCAGCTGGTGCTTCCTTCGGAGGAGATTTTTCTAACACGTAGAGCATCTTCTGCGAAGTCAAGACAATCTTCAACTTACGGAACCATTCCGTATAGTTTGCGCCAGTCAACTTATTTTGTTCGAGGATCGAGAAAAGTGGATTACGCGAATTCATCTTATGAAATACTGAAAAGAAACAGACAAATATCAGTGATTATTTAAGCAATTTACTAAGACATAAAATAGGCGAAATTTATTTTATGAATCTCACTCCCACTATTTTAACGATTTCACTACCCTCTAGTGAAAACGGGAAACTATTTTCCTTAGTGAGAACATGGAGTCCAATTGACAATCTATGGTCCCGAATAATATCAGCCAACCATAATTTCAAAAGGTAGAGCCCAATTGCTTCCAAAGCAACCTCCATGTTTTTACCTCATGTCCAATAAGGGCCCAATAATATGATGCCGTTTATTGTGACATGTCAAGATGACCCATCAATATTAAGTTGTGATGGACGGTCGTCATGTGGATCCCCCAATAATATGAGCCGATCCCATGGGAGTTCCACCCAACTTACAACATGTGTCGATCCAATGTACAGCTTTTCGACGAACGGGCCCCCCCAATAATATGAGCCGGACCGTATCCGCGGGTAGCATCTCATACATTGATCGTTGATGGAAGGTAGGAACATTTAAACAAATTTAAATTTCCTTTATTTATCTTGATATCAATTTTAAATCATATTTAAAATGAGGGATTTTAATTATAAAATTTGTCTCATCGTTTTTAAAGTTTTGTATGCTTGTCGGATTCACACAATTTTGTCTAAAACATGCATACAACTATAATATCACATATTATATAGGATGATCGATTCCATTTCTAATCGACCCGTGGTTGTCAATCACGAGTCTTAGTCCAATCCTAGGTAATATGATGCAGTATGCAATGCAATCCTATTACATTTGCTTCCAATTTACATTTCTTCTGTCTTTATTGTCTGCTGGGCCCACCTCCATCTTCAAATCTTGATCTCCCACTAAATCTAATGTATTTACAATAAATAACAATGACAAGTAGGGGATACATTTTTAAGGGGTGGGAACGGGCCATAAACCAAGCCCACTTTTATTACATATGACAATTCATATTGGGCCATAAACCAGGCCCATTAATAAAACCAACAACAATAAAAACAAATGTAAATTCCTAACATACACCTACAAAATTGGTCATGGCAATCGATCATCCTTATCCAATAACATTTATTTAAAATTAATTTATTGGATAACATGCAATGGCAATTTAAATTTAAAATGATAAAATCATATTTCATATATAAAATCTTATTTTACATACAAAATCATATTTTATCTTTTTATCAAATAAAATCATATTTTATCTATAAAATCCAATTTTATACATAAAATCATATTTTACTCAATATATCCATAAGATCATATCTTATCATCAATTGTACCAAAAATAATTAATTTCAAAATTCAATTTAACGGATAAAATATTTAAATTTTCCAAAAATTCAAATTTATCCAAAAATCAATTTTAAAATTTTCGGACTCGAACAATTCGATCCAACGCCTCGTGGACCAATCAAAAACAATTTTCGATCGGACCAAAAATAGAATTTTAACATATTAAAATTTAATTTAAAAAATTAAAAATTAATTTTTCCGCGGGCCGCCCGGGACATTCCCGGGCTGCCCGCGCCCCAAAGGGCTCGGGCCGGGCAGCGACGATCGCTGCCCCTGCCCCGGGCAGCGATCCAATCGCTGCCCGGGTTTTTTCCCGAAAAAAAAAATTTATTTTTAAATATTTATTTTGTTTCAAAAACCGAGGCTTAAAAAATTTTTGTACAATCGATTAATTTAATCGCTTGATCTGAGCAACCTGGCTCTGATACCACTATTGGATAACGCGGCGATCAGATCAATTAGGATTGATACCCGGTGCAGCGGAAGTTTAAAATTTTTTATATGGAACGATTCCATAATGGGTATCAACCTTACGATTAAATTGTATGTGTAAAAATTAAATAATGATTATAAAAATTTTACCTTTAATCTCGAATCGAGATTTTGGACACCAACAGATTGCTCTGCTCTTGTTGTATATCCCTGGAACTGATGGACGAACTGTTCTTCAATCAGGTCTACGAACGGATATTTAATCCCTCTGATAGATTGCACTAGAAAATCTATCAGAAGTTTCTACGAAGAGATTAACGAATTTGATCCGTTAAACCAGACTGCAATTCAAAATTCACAGGCTGGATTTTTCAAGCAGAGGGAGGGAGGGGGCGGCCACTTATTAAAAACGCAGCTAGGGTTTTAAAAATATTTTGTGACCTGTTGTGTGTAATTTCTGTACTGCAATAACTTATTTATAATGTAGGCCACTAACAGCTTAGGGCCCATTAGTCATAAGTTCAAGCCCGACAAGCAAAGCCCGCATGTTCAGAAATTAATATAAAATTCATCGTGACTCTGATTGATAAACCGATTTCACCAATGTGCACAGAAACCATTTCTGCACCTTTTAAAGTCAAGATAAATTTTTCTGAATCCGAATTCAGTGGTTTCCAAAAATGTCCATCCCTATGTCATTTTAGGAAATCTTACTCCTCTACTCATAATTAAGAAGTCCAACTTCTTTGTTCATTAAATTTAACTCTTTAAATTTAACTATCTCAACGGGGATTAAAAATCCATTACTCTGTGTGACCCTCAATGGTTCAGGGATACAGCTAGCCGTGGGCTCACAACTCCTTGTGACTCGGAACAACAATTTCCGACTTGCCCATCGAATCATGGTAAGAGCGTCTAGCAACATCGCCCCATGATTCCCTAGGTATCACTGATAGTGCCTACAAGAACCAATAGATTTTGGTTAGCATACAGTACGGTCCCTTCATCCATATATCCCGATCGAATCAACAACCATTGGTATATCGAGAGTCGTTCAAGATTCGATAACTATGCAATACATCTTGAAGATCAAATAGTGACATCGCATGTGCTACTAAGAAACCATTTCTTAAACCACATCATGTACTCTGGCCAGAGATTCGTCACACTAATATCTCCTCAGATCGCACAGGATATCCACACTCGCAAGTATGTGGTGAATCCTTGACAACAAAGCATCGACTCCTATATGTGTTGTAACTGTACCCAATCCCGACACCTTATGACCCCAATAGAGTCGGTAAACGAGTCAAAGCACAGTACTAGCATATATCAATGATGTTTCAAGTAGTAAGGACTAATGGTGTACAACCAAAACCGCGGACTATATCCACTCGATAAGTGATAACCACTTGGAAAGTCCGGATAGGGTAGTTCGATCATTCATCATATGAATATCCATTTGCATGCTTCGAACATCTCTATGTTCCTTACCAATGAAACGTGGTACTCCACATCGCAAATGCTAGTCTCAAACTCGAGCGATCCTTATCCTTATTATCGGACGGCTCAATCGACTAGGAACAGTTTAGAATATACAGTGACTATAAGATGTGTTTCATGATAGACATCTCCATGTTCTACCACATCTTACATACACTATAGTATATTCAAGGTCTTTATCAAAATAATAATAGTATATCACAATATAACAATATGAAGAAAGATAAAGTCATTGCCATTAATAAAAGTGTAAATAATATTAAACAAAAGATTATTTATACAAAGAGTCATCAAAGCCCTTAGCCACAAGTTGGCTTACCGGGCACCCACTCTTTCAATGGGAGAATATTACGATGGACTTTGTGGTTGGCTTACCGAGGAGTGCCAGAGGTTGCACAGCGATTTGGGTGATTGTGGATAGACTCACAAAGTCAGCTCATTTCTTACCGGTGAGGACTACTTACTCGTTGACACAGTATGCAGAGCTTTACATTAAGGAGATTGTTAGACTGCATGACATACCAGTGTCGATAGTATCAGACAGAGATCCAAGATTTACGTCTGCGTTTTGGAGGAGTTTGCACACTGCATTGGGGACTAGACTTTTGTTCAGTACAACATTCCATCCCCAGACAGATGGTCAGTCTGAGAGAGTGATCCAGGTTCTCGAGGATCTTCTGAGAGCTTGTGTCATCGATTTTCAGGGCTCGTGGGAGACGAGACTGCCATTAGTGGAGTTTACCTATAACAACAGTTTTCAGTCGTCTATAGGTATGGCTCCTTATGCAGCATTGTACGGAAGGAGGTGCAGATCTCCTGTGCATTGGGATGAGGTTGGTGAGAGGATTTTACTTGGACCTGAGATTGTGCAGCAGACAGCTGATATTGTGACACAGATTCGGGATCGCATGAGGACTGCTCAGAGTCGTCAGAAGAGTTATGCAGATACACGACGACGAGATTTGGAGTTCGCTGTAGGTGATCACGTATTCCTGAAGGTGTCACCTATGAAGGGAGTAGTGCGATTTGGCCGGAGAGACAAGCTTAATCCGAGGTATATAGGGCCATTCGAGATCTTGGAGAGAGTTGGCACGTTGGCCTACCGTTTAGCTCTACCACCAGGGCTAGCGGCAGTGCACAATGTATTCCATGTATCCATGCTTCGGAGATACATCTCGAACCCGTCACATGTGTTGGATTTTGAGCCTCTTCAGTTGACACCGGAGTTAGCATTTGAGGAGAGGCCTATACGGATCTTGGCTAGGGAGGAGCGGAGGCTTAGGACGCATGTCATACCGATGGTCAGAGTCCAGTGGCTGAATCACTCGGAGGAGGAAGCTACTTGGGAGACCGAGGCAGATATGAGGACTCGCTACCCGGAATTGTTCGGGTAAGTACTTTAATTTCGAGGACGAAATCCAATTTAAGGGGGGGAGAATTATAACACCCGGTATTTTAAATACGTGAATTTGCATGCATAATTAGGAAATTTATTTATTTAAAATTTTAGATTATGGGTTAAATTATTATGTGAATTATTGGTGCATGATTTAAATTATTTTCAAGCATTTAACCCATAATTAGTGACTTTTATGAATTATTGGTATTTGAATTATTTTATCGCGTAGACGGGACCGTGGACGGACGAGATGACAACTTTCTATCCAATTTATTTCGTGAGCCTTTTAAGAGCCCAAAAATACTATTTTGAATTTTATTACCTCAAAAATTTTAGTATTTAATTTTATATAATTTTAGGAGTCCGTTTTTATTCAAATTTAGCCAAAATAGTGACTTTTAATTATTTTTAAAATTCCCTTAATTATATATTTCGGGATTTTAATTTTAGTTATCAGATTTTACTTCTTAATTAGAGTTTTTAAGTTATATGTTTTATATTTAAAAACTCTTATTAATATTTTAATTATCCTAAAACCTACTTTTAATTAAATTAAAAACCTAAACCTATTCTACCCAAACCCCTCACCCGATCACTCTCACACAGCCGCCACCCCCTCTCCTTCATTTCTTCTTCGACCGATCAGCAGCCTCCAAGAAGACTCCATATCCCCGGTTCTTGAGGTTTTCAAGTTAAATCGTCGTCCCGTCGTCCCGGAATCGTCATCTACATTTATTTCTCTTCAACCGACGGTGCAAGGCATGTTTTTATTCCTCTTTTTTGCACAATATCAGTGAATATTATGTATGTGTCGTGTATGCATCGATTTGTTCTTGAGTTTTTTCAGAAATCTAATTGGTTTTGTTCTTGGTGCTCGATCGTGTGTGTTCTTCATTCATGCTCATGTTTTCTTCCTCCATGGCGTGCCTAGCTGCTGGTATGGGCTACCTAGGATGTGTGAGGGTGTTCTAGACTCGAGTGGCTCCAGTGGTTCGAGCCAATCGAGCCCAGAAAAGCTACAAGAGGAGATCGGGTATAAGGGGGCGCAGATTAGGGTTTGATGGAAGTGGGTGCTGGGCTCGGTGCGTGGGCTGCATGGGGTCAGGGCTAGGGTCAGGTTGGGACCGCCCAGACGTGGGCTACGTCTGGGCGGCGGGGCTCCGGCCAGGGGCGGCCGGAGCAGGGCGGCAGCAGCCCTAGAAGGGCTGCTGCTCGCGGCCGAGAGGAAGCAAGGGGAGGGGTCACGGGATGGGCTGGGTTCGTGATCTGGGCCGGGTCTGAGTGGTCCGGGTCGGGTCAGTAGGGTAGTGGGTCGGGTTAAGTTGGTCCGGGTCTGGGTTAGGTGGGCCGAACTCGAGTCTTTTTAATTTTAAAGTATTTTATGATTTAATTGGTTTTTGGGCCAATTAATTGGAAATAAAATGATTTGGGTTCCATTTAATTATTTTGGGTTTAATTTAATTATTATTGGGCTTAATTAAGTTAATTAAGTGAGTCCACGAATTTTTATGGGCCTTGGGGGCCCATGGAAGTTATTGGGCCAGTCTTTGGGCTTTAGGGCCCATTGGGCCAGAATAAGTTGTTATTGGGCCAAGAGTGTTTTAATGGGCTTTAATTAATTAATTGGGCTTAGAAATGTATTGTTGGGCTTAAGTATGTTAATGGGCCAGTCTCAGTGTTAAGGGGCCAAATTTAAGTAAATGGGCTTGAGTGTTAGGGCCAGCAGTTCAGTACAATCCATGAGAAATTGCATGTGTCCTAAATATATATTTAATTATTTTATGCATGAATGTTATTTTAGTATTTATATGTTAGTATAAAAAATTAAATTAAATATATATGAAGGACACACATTTTATTTAAGTACATGCATTCATGAAATAATTTTTATGCATGATTTAATGTTTAAGGTTGAGCAAAAGAAAAATCATTTTTATGTTGGAAGTTGAAGTAGTGTGACAATTTGAGGGGGATTCGTCCCCATATGTGAACTATTGAAGGGCAGTTTACTGCCAAATTTAAGAGGTGATTCGTCACCGCCACGTACGTTGGTTTCCACGCTGATCAGTATTTAATGTATGATTTAAGGTTACACTATGGATACAACCATGCGATGTTAGAAAATAATTTGCTCAACAATGTTTATGTATTATGTATGATTATGATATTTAAGTTAATTTAAGTTATGTTATGTCATGATATTATTTTAAGCATGCTCATTCATGTATATGGTATGTATTAGTATTAAAGTGATTTAAATTATTTTAAATCCTTGTTATGTTAGCATGTTGGGCTTCTAGGCTCACTGCACTGGTATTGTGCAGGTGAGTACGTAGAGAACATAGTACCCACCGGAGGCGAGGACATATGAGTGGGCATGCAGTGATCCCCCGCGGCCGTCGTCTGAGTCTTCATGATTATGTTTTTATGGAATATTAAACATGTCGTTCTTTTTATTCATTTTCAGTGGTTGGTACTAGTATATATATTTTTATTCAAATATCTTCATTGCATGCAAACTTTTATTCAATTGTTTAGAACATCATTTTTATTTAATGCATGACTCAGACATTTACTCTATTAAATGTTGCATTTTATTTGAGCTATTTTTAAATCTGTTTATTTTTGTGTATATATGTATGGGCATGTATATACATCTATTTTAATTAGTATTTAAAAAAAAATTCCGCATTTATTATTAGTAGTAGTCGTTTCATCAGGTGTCGGGATTGGGTACAGTTACGACATATATAGGAGTCGATGCTTTGTTGTCAAGGATTCACCACACGCTTGCGAGTGTGGATATCCTATGCGATCTGAGGAGATATTAGTGTGACAAATCTCTGGCCAGAGTACTCGATGTGATTTAGGTTACTTGGTTTCCTAGTAGCACATGCGATGTCACTATTTGATCTTCAAGATGCATTGCATAGTTATCGAATCTCGAACGACTCTCGATGTACCAATGGTTGTTGATTCGATCAGGATATATGGATGAAGGGATCGTACTGTACGCTAACCAAAACCTATTAGTTCTTGCAGGCACTATCAATGATACCTAGGGAATCATGGGGCGATTTTGCTAGGCGCTCTTACCATGATTCGATGGGTAAGTCAGATATTGTTGTTTCGAGTTACAAAGAGTTGTGAGCCCACGGCTAGCTGTATCCCTGAACCATTGAGGGTCACACAAGTAATGGATTACTAATCCCCGTTGAGATAGTTAAATTTAAAGAGTTAAATTTAATGAAAGAGAAGTTGGACTTCTTAATTAAAGGGAGTGGAATTTTCTAAAATGACATAGGGATGGGCATTTTTGGAAATCACTGAATTCGGATTCAGAAAAATTATCTTGACTTTAAAAGGTACAGAAATGGTTTCTGTGCACATTGGTGAAATCAGTTTATCAATCGGAGTCATGATAAATTTTATATTAATTTCTATAACAACAGGCTTGACTTGTTGGGCTTAAGTTATGGATTATGAGCCCTAAGGAGTTAATGTCCTAATAGACATATAACTTAATCCAGACTAGAAATTATTAATACATGATATGCAATTTTCGAAAATCACAAGTTATTCCAAGCTTGATTTTTCGAAAACTACACAAAATAAAAAAAAGGATTTTTCGAAAATCCACTCTCCCTTTTGAGAGAATTCAGTCTGTGGTTATTATGAAAAATTACATTCTGAATTGACATATCAAATCTGTTTAATCTCTTCGATAAACATCTGATTGATTTCTAGTGCAATCAATCAGAGGGTTTTAGTTTTCTGTTCGTGGACCTAATTCCGGAGATTGATCGAGCAAGTCATTAGTTCCTGGGATTTACAACAAGAGCAGATTTAATCTGTTGGAGTCCATAATCAAGCCATAGCTTGAAGAGGTAAAATATTAATTGTTATTATTATTTTACTTGCATAATTTAATCGTTAGTATTTGATACCCATGATATGGAATCGTTCCATATAAAAACTTTTTAAACTTCCGCTGCACCGGGTATCAGATCTATGATCTTAAAACATGATCCAACAACCTTTTGTTTCACATCATCATGTATCTTTAGCTGCTTTTGATTTGGTCCATTGTGATATATGGGGTCCTTATCGTGTTACTACACACAACAATCAACGATTCTTTTTGACATTAGTTGATGATTCAATAAGGTTCACATGGGTTTTTCTTCTTCAACATAAATTTGAAGCATTGAGTTTTGTTTCCAGATTTTGTGCTATGATTGTGACTCAATTTCACAAGAAGATTAAGGCATTTCGTACTGATAATGCTAAAGAACTTGCATTTACTGAGTTATTTCAAACCAAGGGAATATTACATCAGTTTTCTTGTGTTCAAACACCTCAGAAAAACTCAGTAGTCGAACGAAAACATCAACACTTACTCAATGTTGCTCGTTCTTTATTTTTTCAGTCCCGTGTGCCGATCAAGTTCTGGAATGAATGTGTTTTGACAGCCACCTATCTGATAAATCGGATACCTTCTACTTCTCTGCACAATAGATCTCCTTATGAGCTGTTATATCATCAACTTGTTGATTATGCTCAGTTTAAGGTGTTTGGATGTCTTGCTTTTGCATCTACATTGTCTGCACATCGTGACAAGTTTCAACCTCGAGCCCGCATTTGTGTTTTCTTAGGATATCCCTCAGGCATGAAAGGATACAAGTTGCTAGATATTAAGAAAAATGAAATTTTTATCTCACATGATGTGGTGTTTCATGAATCTATATTTTCTTTTCTTTCTATATCTTCAGCGGATTCTTTCATTGATCCTTTTCCTGATATAGTGATACCCATTCCAGCTCAAGATGACAGTGATCATTATCAGGTTCCACATCAAATTGCTCCAACCTCACCCCCTGACAGCAATGTTCATGCTGATATATCTAATACAACCACAGAAAT
Organism: Henckelia pumila; assembly: GCF_033568475.1. Classification (NCBI taxonomy): domain Eukaryota; kingdom Viridiplantae; phylum Streptophyta; class Magnoliopsida; order Lamiales; family Gesneriaceae; genus Henckelia; species Henckelia pumila. Next base: position 144,340,018 of record NC_133123.1, on the reverse strand, counting down.
CTCAGATATGGCTCCAACTCGAACATCTTTCAGAGTTTCTAGACAACCATCTTACCTTAGGGACTATCACTGTCACATGTTAAATTGTCAACCACTACCCAAATCAACATCTTCCTATCCCTTCAATACTTATCTTTCTTATGACTCATTGTCTCAACCATACAGAGATTTTGTGCTCAACATTTCTACTCAGATTGAACCTCAGTTCTTTCATCAAGCTGTCCAATATGATTCTTGGAGAGTTGCTATGAAAGAAGAACTTGATGCCATGGAAGCTAACAATACTTGGTCTATAGTTCCCCTAACTTCAGGCATTCGAGCCATTGGATGCCGTTGGGTTTACAAAATCAAGCATAAATCCGATGGTTCCATAGACCGATACAAAGCTCGCCTAGTAGCTAAGGGCTACACTCAACAAGAAGGCATATATTGAATGGTGATTTACCAAACTCACTACGGTCAAAGTTCTTCTTGCTTTAGCTGCAAATCAACATTGGCATCTTGCTCAATTGGATGTCAACAATGCATTCTTAAATGGTGATTTACAAGAAGATGTATACATGGATCTTCCACCTGGGTACATTCACCCTAAGTCCTCTTGTACAGATTCTACAAAGTTTGTTTGCAAACTCCAAAAATCTATCTACGGACTTCGGCAAGCCTCTCGACAATGGTACACTAAATTCTCTGCTGTCTTGATTACTTATGGTTTTACTCAATCTCAGTCAGACCATTCATTATTCATTAGAGGCTCAGGTTCCTCATTTTAGCTCTTCTAGTGTACGTTGATGATATCATCATTGCTGGACCATCTTCTGACTTCATCCATGAATTCAAGGCTGACCTTCACCGCTCTTTCAAAATCAAAGATCTGGGTAACCTTCGTTATTTTCTTGGTCTCGAAATTGCTAGATCCTCACAGGGCATCTGTTTGTCTCAACGTAATTATACACTTCATTTACTTGAAGACACTGGTTATCTTGCTTGAGCCTACAAATGTGCCAATGGAACCAAGATTGCGGCTTAATCTTACTGATGGTGATCCTCTTGAGGATATCACTCAGTATAGACGACTTATTGGCAAACTTCTCCACTTGTCTCTCTCAAGACCGGACATCATGTTTGCTGTGCACAAATTAAGCCAATTCATTGCTAAGCCTCGCACTCCACACTTACATGTTGCATATCATCTTCTACGTTATCTAAAGTCTACTCCTGGTCAAGGAATTTTCTTTTCAGCAACTTCATCCATTCAATTGAAGGCATTTTTTGATGCTGATTGGGCTGCATGTGTGGACACCAGAAAATCAGTTACTAGTTTCTGCATTTTTTTAGGGGATGCCATAATATCCTGGAAAACTAAAAATCAAGTGACCATTTCCAGGTCCTCCACTGAAGCTGAATACCGAGCCTTGGCAGCTACAACAAGTGAAGTTATTTGGCTTACTCAATTACTTAAAGATCTGCAGGTTCCTCTTACAACTCCAGCTACCATCTATTGTGATAATCAACCATCCATTCATCTTGCCAACAATCCAATATTTCATGAACGGACAAAGCACATTGAGATTGACTGCCACTTCGTTCGTGAAAAGATCGCGGCAGGAATTATTAAGCTTCTACCTATTCGCACACATCTTCAACTAGCGGACATGTTCACAAAATCACTACCTAGATCATCCTTATCTTCATTACTGTCCAAGATGTCCATTAAAAACATTTATGGTCCATCTTGACGGGGGGATATTAGATATTAGAATTAGTTAACAATAGTTAGAAGTTAGTTAAGAGATAGTTAATTGTGTAAGTGTATATAAATACACAAATGTACAGAACTCCTTCCTCTCTCTTTTTCAATTCAATACAAATCTTGTTATTCAATCTATCGTAATACAGTGGGATATTAATATTTTAAAATATATTACGAATGATTAATAAGATATGTTAGGCATATAAATTTTTGTCACTAATTATACAAATTAGTGAATAATGTTCCGAAACTTAAAAATGAGAATATCGTATTGAGTATATATATATATATATATATATATATATATATATATATATATATATATATATATATATAATGCAACAAGAATTATAAAACCCCAAAACAGTACGTGCCACATGCAATTAATTAGGCATCTTTTAAGTATAAAACCATACATATGTGTATGATGATCGATCGAGCATGCAATTGATGATGATGGATATTGTACGTAGGTTTCTATAATTTCTTACACATGATATATATGTTGGTATGAATTAGCTAGCTAGGTAGAAGTGGATGACGATGTATGAGACGCCGCATACCTGGATGAAAAGCTTCGGAGTGAAAAGTCATCGAAATCATCATCATCTCGCCAATAATCTTCAAAATTTCGGGAATAACTCAAAGGACTGTATCTGAAAACTTTAGATTTGTGACCCCCAGCTTTTCTTGCTTTTGACACACACACTATTACTTTGCAACTTTCTTTCGCCATTTTTATTTCCTGAAAAGAAATATTGCAACAGACATCCCCAGCATGAGACTAATTCATCGTCTTTATTATTTTCCTCGGGAATTTTTTTCTTGTCCGGAGTTATATAATTAATTAGTTCATTAATGTGCATAATAATGTTGATTTCCTCAGATTTTTTTAATTTAAATAAATAAATTAGAGCATGCATGTGTGGTATAGAAAAACACAAGGTATATCCTTAAATAATTTCATATTATTTTCATCCAAATATGCCCCACGCAATCCAACTTTTCACGCCCACGATTCGGATCCTGCATTTAATCTCATTAAATTAATTAAAATAAAATAATATATTCATCATCATGCAATAATAAAATAACATATATATTACTTGAGTATATTACGTACGTACGTACGTGATTAATTAAATTTACCTCAATATTGTTGAGACCATTAATTACCTTGTTTATTCTTAATTTTATATGATATTGTATATTTTTGTTTTCTACGATTTTGATGATTCTTTATACCATCCAAATTCCATTTTAACTAGCCATATATCTTTAAATTTTTTATAATTTCAACTCTTTCTTAAGTGGGATTGCTGATTTAGTAATACATATCGCCTATCAGGCGCCCCACTTCGGATAATTAAGAAAAATACAAAGTTCAGTTTTTCCACCAAAGTTTTTAATTCATTTATGTTTCAAATCTAATTGCACCAATCTAGGGATTGCAATTTCCTCCGAACCCGATAGGGAACCCGATATCCGACCTGAACGGAGGAGGGTATGGAGGCATTTTTTGGACCCGATTAAATAAATGGATAAATGGGTATGGGGATCTCGTAAATGGGGATGGAGGAGGATTTAGTGGTATCCTACCCATATCCGATCCGATACCCGATTATATAATATATATATATATATATATATATATATATATACACACACATACATACATACATACATACATACATACATACACATATTAATTTATATTAAATAAATGCTAATTTAATTTTTTTTTTTGTTGAATTATGTTAGTTGGATGAAATAATGAAAATTATTAATATAAAACTAATGCTATTTTTTAGAAGTTTTATTTTTTATATAAGTCTTTGGTTGTAAATTTTCTTCGGTGTTTTATTTTTTTATTATCTTAAAAATTTTGATATAAAAATCTAGTAAATAAGTATAGTTTTATCAAATAATTAAAATTTTAAAAAAATTATTTTTATGGAGTATATACAATAAATGGGTAATATCCGATCATCCGACGGGTATGGGGATGGATTTAATAAATGGGTATGGGGATGGAGGCACGATATCCTACCCATACCCGACCCATTGTCATTCCTACACCAATCAAGTATAGTGAGTCTAAAGACTCAATAAGAAACATATATACATTACATAGCTAATACATATTAAAAATTATCATGCTTTGAACATGCAAGACTTAAACATAAACATCATGCGTAAAAATAACATAAAAATAAACTTCTTCTATTTGGGGTGATGAAATACGTGCAATTGTGCCAACCATAATTATGAGCACATCATTGGTTCCCGTTATCACTGATTTTTGTACAACTATCATATGGCATCAGCCATTTAAACTTTCATTCTTTGGAAAGGTCCTCCCCGGGGCTCATGCCAGGGAGCCAGTCCTATCATTCCATCTCGTGAGCACATAGTTTGGAAAGGCCCTTCCGGAGCTCAAACCGGAGTACTAGTCCCGTATTGCTACCACGTATTGCCACCACAAAAACACATACATCAAAATATTTGCAAGCATCATCATCGTCATGAAACATCATCATAAACTTCATCATAAAACATTTCAATCATAAAACTTCTTATCGTTCATGAAACATACTTAAAAAAATATCTTGAAATCATCATGTCATCATAAACCTTGAAAATAACTAAGAAACTCAACATGTCATGCTCTTAAAAATCGAGTACATCATACCTTCATAAAATTTCATGCTTTCATAATGAACATAATTTTCATGAGAACATACTAGCATATATATAATACATTACATAACTAAACCGATCCACGTGAGTCGTTCTTTTCGTTCTTGACAATAAAACTTGAAATTTTTTGCATATGAACTCTTAAAAATAATTTAAACACCTTAAAATATCATAAACATGAATTTAGGATCCCAATTACGTAATAAAATATGCCCGGGCAGAACCCGGGCGCCGGAGAGCGCAGAATGCGCGGCCACTGGCGCCTCTACGAACGTAGGCAGCGGCGCAAGGTGTATAAAAACGTCTTCTTTCATAATTTCCGGTCATTTAACACAATATTTAAACATCCTAAGACTTAGTTTTGAACATGAAATCTCATGCAAAATAAATTGAATGAAGATCCTTTAAACTTAAATTTTAAATCATGAATTTTTCACGTAAGATCATTTAATTAAACATAATTTTTAAATCACAACTAAATAAAATAAAATCATTTAAAATTCCTTCAATACTCGTGAATAGATTTATGAATTTTTCGAGCGTTACATACAACTTGCATAAGTTTGTCCATCGAACCTGCTTTATTGGTTAAGACTAGTTTCGCATATATTTGCTTTGAAATCATTAATTAAATTTAAATTTATCTCAATACTCACAAAAATGGATCCATCGACCACTCTTTTGTTTAGATTATAAAAGAGACGTATGATGCACGTAAGAATAAATTTTTATTGTCGATAAGTATTTTTTTTTTTTGAAATCATAAGCATTGTTAAATAAATGACTTGAGAAGAGATTAATATGCAACTAATAAATAATTCTCATGGTATAATTTGTACAACATGCATTATAAAATAAGTGCAAAGGATCTTCATTAAAGGATTTTTATATGTTACAAATCTAATTGCATTTGTAATTGTTGGAAACCATCTCAGTAATCAATATTATAATTTTGTATAAATTAGATATTGGCATAACCATATTTTTATATCTAGAGGGACGAAATCAAATATATCATTTCGAGATTGGGATCATGTTTTAAAAAAACCTAATGAAATATAATATTTCTCAATTCTAACATAAAATCTTCTAAAAAAATATTATAATCTCAATAAAAGTATAAATAAAAATATCATTAATGATTTACACCAAAAAAATACACATTCGTTCTCAACAATTAAAAAAATACAAAAAAATTATTACACCAAAAAAGAAAATTCACATTCTATCTAAAGAATAACACTCTTGTGAGACAGTCTCATTCATGAGACGGGTCAACCCTACCCATATTTATAATAATAAGTAATACTTTTGAAATAAAATGTAATACTTGTTAATGGATAACCCATACAAGAGACCCGTCTCAAAGAAATGACCCTTGAGACCGTCTCATAGAAGTGTTTGTCCTATCTAAATATCCAAAACACGGAAACTAGTGATAAAATTTATGTACATTTAGCTTATAAAACCACTAATAAAAATAAACCACGATGAAAAAATATTAATTATCTATTAAAAAAAGTTGTGGTTTAATTTTTTTTAATAGTTAATTACATTACAAATTATTAAAAAAATAACAAACGTCAACCCTTTCTTTAAGTCCGTCCTTGGACATTGGAAAAATAATAATATAGAATTAATTTGATGGCATAATATAGTTATTAAAATAAAATTGAGAGAAAAATATATAATTCACGGTGTCTACCACTATTGATACTAGTATTCCGCTGCACGCGTTGCGTACTTGCGTGCTCGTACATTTCATTTTTTTAAAGACAATAAATAATAAATTGTAAAATTAAAAAATAATAAAACAATAAATAATGTAAAATTAAAAAATAATACAAATATAACGTTTTACTAAACAAATATTCACAAAATATATATATCTTATAAAGTGAGTGTCATATTTATAAATAAAATAATATCTAAGGGCGCAAAGTGAGCTTTTAATAGCTAGAAAAGAGGAAACTGTATAAAATGACTATTTTGTCCAATAATTTTGGTTTTATTGAAAATTAAGTTAGGAGATAATGGTAATTTCAAATCAAGTTTCACCAATTAATTAAAAGTTTGTTAATTAGAGGGTCTCTACTTTAATAATATAGTAAGATATTAAAAAAAATTGAAAAAAAAAAAACAAGAAAGATAAAACCTTTAAATCTTATATATTTAAGATTCGTCCTTTTCACTCACACTTGCGACAATGCGGACTCTTTTATTTCCACTCTCCCCCCTAGATCGTTATCGTTTATTGGTCTGCATGCAAATTCAAGTTTTCAATGAACAAATCGATGATATACATCCAATATTAAAATAATATTATTTAAACGAATAAGTTTATGAAATTACAGCCTTGATGAAAAACTTCTTTATATTTAACATTTTTTTGTTTTTTGTATCTTCGATATTTGTGATTGAATCTAGTTTTATCAATATTCTTTTAGTGGACATTGAAGTGTCTCTAGATGATGCAACATATCTATACTATTTAATAAAGCAAAAGAGTGTCTTTTTTTTCTTTTCTTTTTTTTTTTGTATTTTTATGTGAACTTCCAAAATTAACTCTGTTCAATAAATTTAAAAAAAATATTATTTAACAATTTCAATTTAATTTCATACAACTTTTCCACCATTTCATTTTTCAAGTTTAACATATTTTAATTTCAAATTTAAAAATTAACTCTCACATATGTTTACCTACTTGAATTGGTTTCTTATTTTTTTTAAAGATTAACAAGTTTTATTTATAAATTATTTTTTAATATGATAATTTCATAAACACACGCAATGCGTGTGTAAGATGCTAACAATTGATTATGTTAAAATACAGGTTGTGGATGGTATACACCAACAATTTGTATATATAGTTGGCATTGTGACTGATTAATTTTCATTGCAAAGCCCAAATGAATCGGAAACTGTTTTATTCTAAATTGGAAATGATATCCCTCATTCTCAGTAGGAAACAAGAGTATTCCTGGAATAAAACATGTTTTTCAGCATAATGTACAACAGTTATTTATGGATGGATGACATTGTCTTCAAACTCTTTACAAACCATTACACATGTCTTCGGATGTATCTAGATGTCCAATGTGCTTTTTAACAATCGATAAAACTTGCTTGAAGTCAACTATCATGAGTACATTTCTCACCAAATGATTTTCGAATTTCACTTCCTTCTTGTAACTTTATATTCATGGCTTCAATCGTTAAATGTTTTGTCATTGGTGATCCATGATCTCATATAATCAAGTGTATTAAGAAATTTAAAAAAACTCTACAAGATTGTTTTGTTTTGTAATTGTGCAACAACTTTCTTAACGCATAAAGTTTTTTTATAGTATAAATAAATATACTTGTGGCATTTGAAATATTAAAACTTCAGTTAAAAATTTAATATTAATTTAATATGATTCTAATATACTATTTGTCTGTGCGGCCTCTTTGAAATTGAAATAAATACATCCATTAACAATTAACAAATAATCAAATGAAGTAGGCCCTCTAACATCATAAGTAATAAACATCAGTAATCTATTTTTTCTTCTATCAAATTTGCAGTATTTAACATGCCAATTACATTTTTTTTTCCACACTCCAACAATATTTTTTTCGTCTCACACATAATGTTGAAGAAATTTCTTATACAAATAAAATATTTTTTTCTCACTTACTGAAGAAATATGAAATAATTTTATTATCCAAAAAAATAATAAAAATGAGTTGGTCTTCATAGGTGAAAATGTGTCAAATATTTGTTTCTTAATACTCTGGATGTATAAATTTCATGGATATTGTCAATATTTTATCGATATTAACATCAAATTAAGTAAAATAAGGTATATTGTTATAAAATCAAAATCTTTTTTCTAGATTGATCGAATAAACTCTGCAGATTCTCTGTTAGTAATAAATGAATCAATTATGAAGCATGAATATTTGGATAAGGTTAATTTTTTCATTGTAACAAAAAATTAGAATATTCGAATTGATTTTTTTTTTGGCATGAAAATATTGACGATGATGTAATTAATTGGGTTCAATATACTCTGACCCATACTTGTAGTTTGGTACTTTCACAAAGCAGAATATTGCTCAACATCCACACTAATTTTAGAATAAATAATTTAATTAATAGATAGAAATAGAAATAGATAACTTTAGATTTATAAGAACTTTTTTAATTCTTCCAGTTTTATTGAAACATTTTTTTTTTTGGCAAAAGTTGAATATCAAATATACGATTGACCATATTAGAATCTCTTAAACATATCCATATGAAGTTGACATCTATCATAATTCCTATAAACATGCAATACAAATCTAATTAAATTTTGAGTATATTTCATTTGAGACGGTCTCGCGAATATTTTGGATGAGGCGACTCTCCATGCATAGAAGAATTTTAGTATTTTAATCTTCTAGGCAACAAAAAAATATGAGTTACATTTTATTATATTTAATCAAGATTTTTATTGTTAAAATAAGTTGACTTCATTTACAAGCAAATAAAAACTAAGTATCTCGATGTTTCAATCTTTTGAGAAACTAGATCGATATTTAATTAAGATTTTTATGGAAAAAATCTATTCACTTTATCTACAAGCAAATAAAGCATAAATATTTTGGTGTTTCAATCTTCTAGAAAAATGAATTCTTATGTAGAATACACATACGTAGTTTGTCAATTTTGACGTTATCATAATAATTGATTTTATAAAAACAACCTCATGGAATTTTTATCAAATGTTTAATATGTACAAACGAAGGACAAAATGAACAATACACACTAAAATACTTTGATATTGGTTCAAACTTTTATAGATTTATTATTATATTGTATTTGTATTGTATCTATACTATTATATAAAGGTTGAGAGTTTTTGAATAATTATTTTTTGATGTGTCATGACACACCAAAAATATTTTCCAATTTTACCCTTTTAATCTACATTTTTCTCCACTTTTTTCTTCTATCTTTTTGAATATATTATCTTCCCAATAGCTAATTTTTAACTACTAAATAATATATTATATTTTATAAAAAAATAATACAATATCTTATATTATATCACACACGTATGTTTCTACCGCTAGTTTGTATAAATTGGCATAGATATAGATAGATTATACCAATTCCAATAGAGGGGGATATGTATAGACACTATAAAGAGAATGCATTATTATTTTATTATTATAATTATAAAGTATAAACGTTTTGCGATGGCATGTATAATGTGTGTTGTTATAAATCATTATAGAAATAGAGAGATGAGTAGAGAGAATTTATGAGATGAAAGAATTCATATGAGAAACTGGATCGATATTTAATTAAGATTTTTATGGAAAAAATCTATTCACTTTATCTACAAGCTAATTAGTGCCTTGAAGAAGTGATTGAATTAAAAAAATTATAAAAAAGTGGGAAAAAGTCAGAAGTAGACCGCGTCTGAAAAAAGATAAAATAACTTAAAATAGGAAATGAGTTATGTTTTATAAGTAAGTGATTTTAACACAAACTTTTACAGAGTTTTGATATGGTGAACACCTATCATGTGTAAGTATGTGTGCACCTGCTGATGTGACGTTCACCTATTGGATGTAGAAGATGCCACGTCAGCGGTGCACACAAAAGTGCGCATCATGGGTGCTCATAATATCAAATCTGAACTTTTACAATATTAGATTTCGTAGAAGCTGAATCAACATCTCATCAGTTTTTTTTTTATTTTAAATTAAACATAAATTAAGACATAATTTAGATTTAAAAAACATACAAAAGGGATTTTTTTAATCAAAAACTAATAATCATTTTTTTTTTCTAGTGACCACATATCATCTAAGGCGAAGAGACTAACACATATTCTGTGATAAAATTTCAATTATTTGATTTTAATAGTATTAGATTTTTAATAGTACAAGTGATTGCCGATGAGACCTGAACCTAGGGGTGCAAACAAATCGAACCGGTTCGCGAGCTTTACGAGCTCGTTCGATAAATATTTAATTCGTATTCGAGCTTATCGAACTCGAGCCGAATTCGAACATGTTCGAACTTTTTTTCGAGTCGAGCTCGAGTCAAAATCATTTTGTTCAATAGTTCGCGAATAATTCGCGAGCCTTAATATTTAATTAATATAATATAATTATATATAAATATATATATACATTTCGAACCTTTTCGAATATTTCGAGCTTTTCGAACCATAATATCCGAGCAATAGTTCACGAATAGGTTCGAATGTTTCGAGTCGAACTCTAACTTTATTTCGAGTCGAGCTCGAGCCAAAATATTTGAAATTATCGAGCTTCGAATCGAGCTCTAACTCGAATATACTCTTATCGAGCCGATTTCGAGCCTTAAAATTTTACCATTATTCGGCTCGATTTGGTTCGTTTGCACTCCTACCTGAGCCTACTGGCTAATGCTGAGACCTTGAAGGCTTGAATCATATGGTCTCAGGTTCAATTCTTGTTAGTTGCGGTCTTGTGGGTAGATTTCTTAATTTATTTATTATTTATTATTATTTAGTTAAATAGGAATCAATTGTATAATTCTCCAAAAAAGGCGGAGACTAGGTTAATATAAATTAGTTGTTTTTATTATAAAGTGCCATCATCATCACCTAAACCTAATTAGAAGTCTCCCATTCTACCCAAATTCCAAGGGTTGGAATCTTGAGGTAATTAATGTTTTTTTAATAAGTGGAAATTGGTTCCGCTGTACCTAACAACATCGTCTCTAATCTATTATTAAACCTCCCCCCTTCTTTCTCTCGTCTAAATTTTGGGGATTTTTCGCACGGATCGTCTAGACGAAAGAATGGCTGTGACATCTGATGATCAAACCACCACCGTCTGCAGCCACTGGTAATTTCCTTCTTGTTTCCGATTCTTTTTATGTTTGCTTTTGCTTTCGTAATTTTTGGATATTGTTAACGTCTTTTGGGTATCATAGAGCGTGAATTATGACGAATAAGTGTTAATTTATGGATGTAATCGTGTGATCCTTCATTTTCTTCTTCAATCGGCTCGCTCCTAAATCAGATTTATTCATTCAATACCTACGTTATTTTATAAGAATCTCAATGCTGGCTGCTAAGTATGTGCTGTTTTGTGCCAGATTTGCGTGATGCTTGTAGTGAACTGTGAGTGTTCTCAATGGTTGTGTTACTGTAGTAAATTATTCTGTCGTATTTATTACGTGAACAATTTTACTTTCAAATTCTACGGGTCTGCAAGCAGACCGTGCTGATTGCCGATCCTCTGTTTTTTTTTTTAAAAAAAACAATTATCTATGTCCATTGAAAAAGGTAATAAATTAAATGAACTGAGTTGGGCCATTTTTGCCCTGCCCTTTTTTGTGCTATCTGATTGCTGTGGTTGTTTGTGCTTTTGGTGTTTTATTATTAGCTTTTCCATTTATGCTTGTTGAGTTGATGAAATATGATGTTGTATGTTAATCCTTATGTACCAGTATACCACAATTCTACATCATAGTTCTATAAGTATTAATAAGGAAACATTCTTTATTTTTTGGTTATAATATTCTCAATTTGAAGGTGGGATTATTAGGTACACTGATGTGGCACACAAGGCATTTCGTGAATCGGTCTTCAAGTTTGTCTCATCATTTTGTTGTCTATTTATCTTCACATGTACTTGATGATCGAAACCAAAATGCTATTTTTTAGATAGAGTGGTATGTTATGTAGGATTTAGGCCCCGTTTGGTTTCAGAAGCTAGACTAGAAAAGCATTTTTTTTTTAAAAAAGTGTTTTTTTTGTTACTAAGGTGTTTGGATGGCAAAATAAGTGCTTAAAAAAGCATTTTTTTTAAGTCAAAATTAGAAAAGCGCTTTTTTTTAAAAATGTCTACCAAATCCAAACGGGGCCTTAGGCATGTCATCCTTTTGCTAACTATGCTATTGGAGTGCCAAAGGATTTATCTGATGCAAATTATATTTGAATTTAGAAAGACAAAATTTATGGTCAGCACTTGTAATCCTTATGAGTCATGTGTCTTCATTGTTCAAAATGTAGTTTGACAATTCAATTTCATTTTAAAAAACGCGTTACATTTTTCAAACTATGAAACGTCGATAAATGCATTGGTGCATTATTATAATTGTTTGAGTTGATATGCTTTGATAATTTGGTTATTTGATATGTCTCAACTTTGGACGTTTTTTCTGATTTTTGTTTTTTGTTTTGGTTATTTACAGTGACAGGGCTATCCCTTCCTCTAATATCGATTTACATTTTGCACACTGCTCCAGAAATCTAGAAAAGTGTAAAGTATGTGGTGATATGATTCCAAAAAAATTATCAGAGGAACATTTTGTCAGCACTCACGCGCCGGTATGCAATACTATTTTACCAACTGAAAACATTATAACTTGATTATTTAGAAGAGCCATCTGTGGTTGCTAAAATCTCTTGATTGCTACTGTTGGTTCCGTGGTTGGATGGTAGATTTTGGTCGGGATGAGTTCCTAGCCGGATAAGTTTTTGGTAGACGTATTTACTATTCGTCAATTCCTAAGCAAGCTGGCAAGACCATTCGACCGCTAGGGAGATGTTGCTACCAGTTTGCATGGGGGGAGTAAAATGAGTCATAGGTAGCTACCATAGAGCTCACATGTCCTTGTTTTTGCGTGGACTTTATCTAAAGTTATCGTATTTGCATATGAAGCTTGATTATATAATTGATATGTTACGTTCCCTATCAAAAATAAAAAAGAAAAAAGATTATATAATTGATATGTTGCTCTAGCGGGTTAATTTCAGTTGTTTGTTTATTCTAACGAACTATATCATTCACGTGTTACTTTATATTTGAATTTTGATGTCACTTTCAATTGGAAATTCTATAAAAATGCTAAACATCCCTCAGCTAAAACTAACATGTAGAGTATAAGGTATCTCCCAATACTAACTTGTGAATAACTGTATCTCATGGACTCCTTTACACGATTCATTCTTGGGCTAATATGGGTCACCATCTCATTAACCATGGGGTAGTTGGCTGTACCAGAGTAAAAAATTACTTTTTTGAAATATTTGAGGGGGAGTTCAAGAGTTTAAGGAGTGACGAACCAGCCTGTTTGCAGCCACAGCCACGGAATAATTGGGTTCGTAGCATTCATTTTGTATGACCATAGGGCCACCTATTGTAGACATGTTTTTTATTAAACCCTATGAAGTCCCTAATCATTTTAGCTAGACAATCATTTCATCCTTCTTCTGTAATGAATATTTTCTCAGCAATCATGCTCTGATATGCACATTTATTCTACCTACCGATTATGACTTGATTTTGTACAAGTCGCATCAATGACTGCTGAAGAATGTTTTGTTTTTAGTTTTTCTCATGATTTTCTGCGGTTTGATTTATAGATTATTCGTGTGGATGAGTCCCTATTAAGGGGGAACTAAGTTTTTGTTAGACCCATTTATCATCTGTCAGTTGCTTTGGAGATCACATTTCTATTCTTTTGCGTTGATTTGATTAGGATAAATTAGTGTGGTTATGTTGATTACGTCCGTATGCACAGACTAAAAGATTCCATTACTATGACAAACTTGAAACTTTCACACAGAAATGTTAGCAATGGCCTATATTTTTAAAAGGTTTTGTCTTTGTCTTTTTTATTTGGTTGAGATCACGATCTTCTGCACTTTTCAATGTGATGGAGATAAAGTCTTATACATTTTCTGACAGCACCATCATCTGCAACATCTATTTAGTCAATTCCCTGATTTTTTTCAGGTTCTCAAATCATTTTAGAACACTTCTTTTGTGGATAGATAAATGGTCAGATAATCGTAAATTCGTTGTTCTCTTCAGTTGACGGCTATTTATGCTGACCTTGATAAATTGGCAGGTGGCTTGTTCTCTGTGCAGTGAAACAATGGATCGTGACATTTTAGATGTTCACAGAGGAGAAAATTGCCCGAGAAGGATTGCGACATGCGAATACTGCGAGTTTCCACTGCCTGCAATTGATTTATTGGAGCATCAGGTAGTCACTTTTGATGATACTGGAAATTGTTAATCATGAGTGATATAATGTGCGTTTCATGTTTGATCCAGGAAGTATGTGGCAACCGGACAGAACTATGTCATGTGTGCCAAAAATATATTAGACTTCGTGAAAGGTATGGCCATGAAAGCAGATGCAGTGGCGTTGTTGATAACACTGCAGAATCTTCCAGGTAAGTAAAATCATCGATTAGTTTATGCCATCACCTTCTACTTTAGGTTTTGTTAGAATCTTGAGTTTTCACCAAGGAAAAAACTGACCCATCTGCTACGAACATGATTAAAAAGGAACTTCTCCATTACAATTAAAAGGTGTTGTCTTTGTTATTGAGGACAATGGAGGATATTGAAAATAAAGGAGGGTGGGACAATTTTTGTAGGATATTCTCATTTTCTTCGTGCACTTGTATATGGTGATGTATTAGATCTTCCTAAAAATGGTAATAATTTTAAAATTTCTAGAATTTCCTATAATTTGAAATTCTAATATGAGTCATGTGTGGGATGACGTAGCATTTATTGTAATTACTCTTTTACCCGATTCAGGCACGTAACTGGCTGTCACATTTCTTGCATTTCTATATATGTAATTTATTATCTGCTTATCTTGTCATCACATATGTCTTTGAAGGAACATGAGGCCACCTGAAAGAGGCGATGGTGCTCCAAGAAGGCAGCAGCGGGAGTTTTCAACGAAACGGCTCCTGTTTACTATTGCTATTACGGGAATTGCAGTTTTGTTAGGTTCCCTTTTTTTCCAGAGGAAACCAGATCACAATCAAGTTCACTGATACCCACCCGAGATTGATCTCTGAGACTGCTGATTCAATTTATGGTTTTATCTATGTTTGTATGAGAATCTGATATTACCATTCTACGACTCTTCGTGTCTAATGTGTATGGATTAATTGGAGTTTACTTACGTAAATATGGTATAAGAAAATTGATTTCATTATCTATTACAAATTTTTTATTCATTGACCGTTGGGTCCCAAGTGATTAGGATATGAATGAGCATTAGCTTTATCTGCCCAATGCTACAGAATATCATTTATTTTATTTTTTTCCATTTATATTACTATTATTATTATTATTGTAATAAGACACAAATGTTCCTGAACCTACAATTTAATTATATTGCAACATTTTTTTTGACTTATTTTCGTTTTGTTGTCAATAAAACATTACTATGGGGCACAAATTCGTCGAGGACTGTCTATCTATCTAATCGTCGAAGGAAGAAAATGTGCCAAAATAGTGGGTAGGTGTGATGATATTGAAGGAGTTAGGTGACGACAAAATACAAGGCCTTATTTGTTATGACCTGGAGGAAATATAATTATTATAATATTATTAAAAAATAGATCGTATATAAAAACAATGCAAAATATCATATAATAATATTCTAGAAAACTTTAGCAAAAAATTCGAATATGTTGTAATTGGTAATTTTTTTTTCCCAATTCATGGATCGTCTTGGAGCTATATCATCACACATTCACCATTCCGTTGGTCGTCGAACTCATTCTGTAACCACCGTCGCCGCCGCCTGTTCAACCTCCGAGGCTCTTACATTGAAGCTCTCCGTCTCCTTTCCGAAGCACCTCAAGATTTACCATAGAAAGACTACTCATGCACTTGTGCATTTGCGCCCGATTTCCGCGAGTTCTGCGTCTCCCCCACTTCCACCCTCCTCAGGTTCTAATGGAAATAGGAAGCTCGTCCTTGTGGCTTGCTCCACGGTTACAGTTGCATTAGCTATTGCGAATCGCGTGCTATACAAGCTCGCCCTTGTTCCCATGAAGGAGTTCCCCTTCTTTCTTGCTCAGCTCACTACATTCGGGTATCTATTTTTCTCGACCGTTTCTAATTCTAATATGGGTTTTAAAGCATGATCACTGGCGCCTGGTGAAACAACACATTTTCCAGTTTAATTTGCACTCCATTTCGACTGAGCTGCGTTCTGGTCAACTTAAATTCTGAATGTTGAAAAAGTGTCACAACTTCGCACTTAAGCTAGTTAGTTAAGATTAAACGAGCATGAAACTTTCAGACAAGATAATAGCAGCTATTTACCTTGTATCTCTTGATTGCAAGAAATTTCAATATATTTGCCAGCTTGCTTTCTATGGGAAAAGGTCAAGTGAAACCAACCCTAAGTATGCTGCATAGTAGTGACGGAATGAATTGAGAAGAAATTGAAGTGCGGTCGGAAGTGATCTTTGTTGGCGTATAAATCCTAGATCTTTCAAGCTGACAGTATGCATTTTTGCTTCCTTTCTGGATTTTGGATAGAGTTCACTTTGTCTAGTTTGTAAGGATGTGTTATAATTCTATTTTTTGGCTTTTACAGCAAATTCATGAGATATGTGTCAAATACGGCAAAAATATATCATGTTAGGCTTTTCTGCTTCAGGATTGGGACATACTATCATCTGATTATTCATGTGAACTATGATTAACCACTAACCTTTGAAACATAGCAGTTAGTCATTGAAAATTTAATGGAAATTAAAAGATGATGGTTATTTATTATACACAGGTGGGTGGGTATGTAAGCCACTGTGACCTACATGATATCTGCATTGTTCCTGATGAGAATCTCACCTAGATATGCAAAAAATGAGGAAAAAGGATACCATGCTAGGATTTTTTCCTATTATTTACCTCCAATTTATCATGAATATAGAAGTTAGTAATTGAAAATTTAATGAAATTCATGGTTATGTATTATCCACAGGTATGTGGCTATATATTTTTCTGTGCTATACATGAGGTACCAGGCTGGCATTGTCACAAATGAGATGCTCGCTTTCCCAAAATCACGTTTTATAATTATTGGTTTCCTAGAAGCTCTTGGAGTTGTTTCTGGAATGTATTCTGGAGGTATAAGACATTACAATTTTTACCAGGTTTTTTCTTACTCTGCCTCCGTACTGAAAGTCGTGCATCTTTTACAGCCAATCTTCCCGGACCAGCTATACCCATATTGAGTCAGGTGATTTGACTTGATCTGCATGTTAAATTTTAGCCTCTGATCCCTCAGTTCAATGCAATTAATTTTTTAATCAATTTATACATATTGTATGTAAATTCAGTAAATTTTTTAGGTGTCTTTGAGAGACATGTAATTTGGACAACAGTTGGTGGTGGTATTTTAGTCAATGAAATTAGTGGGAGGCTATGAGTTGAGGGGAACTTGCAAAAAGACCCTTTTCTTTTCAATTTCTAAGAGGAACCTTTTTGCTGGGTGAAATGTGCAGACACTAAACTATGTCGCCTGGGCATCATGTAAAGTTACTGATGATTGCTAAAACTTGCACCTCTTTGGAGTGGGGGAATCATTTTCATGGGCTGCAGTCTAAGCTCTGTACTGAAGTATTATTTATATTGGACAATCAGTGAAGTTTTGTCTCCTGGGGGTAGGTATTCAAATGGATCATGTAATCTCATGTGGGGTGTCTGCTAGGGCTTATCTTAAATTTCTCTCATCAGTCAGAGAATATATACCTTTTTTTTTGTGACATATGGAACTTGGTTCAAACAAAAGTTCAATTTGAATGATTTATACAGGTTTTCATGGCATCAATTGAAGGTTCGGAATCACTTGTTTTCAAAATGTTCCTCAGTTGTGAATTACTGAATTATTTGATTCACGAACTCCTATTCTTTGAACCTAGCAGAGTCCTTTTATTCTTGAAGTTACACTTTTTAGCAAGGCTTCCATCTTTAGAGGTTTCCAGACTTGCTTTAAACAAGATTCACCGTTTTCTGAATTTTGATTAGAAAACTGCAAAGAAGCCGAGTCTTCATTCGATCCTTGTTATTTACCTTGATCGTCAAATTAGTTATTACAAAATTTTCGGGATGTTTTTTCTTTGAAAGTTAGTTCTAGATGATAACTAACCTATTTTATTGTCTCAATGCACATAGCATTAACTATAGACAAACGCAACCTTGTTCAAATGAAAATTCATTGTTTCATCACTGTTTTCTTCGCAACTTTTACTGCAGACCTTTTTAGTATGGCAGCTGACTTTTTCCATGCTGCTATTGGGGAGGAGTTACTCGTTGAATCGAGTTGCTGGATGCTTTCTTGTTGCTGCTGGGGTTGTATTGGCTGTTATGAGGTTTTATTTTTCGTCTTTGGATAATTAATAGACACCTAAAGTGTGAATGAGCTTATTGGCATATGCATGCCTTTGGTTCTTGCTTGTAAAGTTATTCACTCAACTAAAATAAATATATACAAATAACAACATGAGGTTTTTTTTTTAAAAAAAAAATTCCTGAAAGAAGACTTCCAATTTTCTAGATAAAGACGTTGTGTTGAAGTCATTTTGTTTTTTTGTATTAAGAGGGCCTTTTTTACATGGATAAAAAGAATCAATTTGACATTTAGAGGATGTTTGTCAGAGCTTATAAGCTCTTTTAAACAACGTATAAGCTGTTTCAGAGCTTATATGCTCTTTAAATTTGTTTGACAAATTTTTTGTCAAACAACTTATAAGCGATCAAAATAAGCTGTTTTTAAAAAAATTTAGGTCACCCCTATTTTTTTAGAAAAGATCTTATTTTGATATTTTACTTCTTCATATTATCCTTATATATTTTATTAAATTCTCACCACGCCCTCTGTCAATTTTTTGTACATAATTTATCAGTTTTTTTTTTCTAAATTAAAAGTAAAAATAGTTTTATTTTTTTAATATCTATTTAACATATATGATGAATTTAAAATTATTTTTGTATGTATATTACTATTTACATACTTTCATAGTATTATAATTTTTTTAGTAATTTCGACAATAGAATGATCTTATAATACCAAGCACATCGTCTTTAACTTGTTTATAAGTTGTTTTTAATAAGCTTAGCCAAACATACTCTTAGAAGAAATAGCTGGAACAGGAAAGAGAGTATAACGATAATTCCGATAAATGTTTCTTTGTTATTGGAAGCTTGTGCATAATTTGTTCTTCACACTACAAACTCTCCTGATTTCTTTGTAATATTTAAATCTCGGGATTGCAGTGGATCAGAACAAGAGCAAATCCTCTCTGGAGTCGGAATAGTGTGGCCCTCATTGATGATAGCGTCAAGCGCTTTCCAAGCAGTCGCTTCTATTCTCAAGGTAATGAATGTATTATCTTTAGACAACTAAGGTTGCTCCTTGAAATAAATCATTTTCTGATATCAGCGGACATGTGCAGGAATCTGTTTTCCTCAATGCGGCAACCCAACTCAAGGTAATGGAACCATGCAATTTCCCCCTTCTGTTTTCTCTCTCTTGTGAACTGTCTTGATTATAATTTAAATTCTTCTCTGTATTTGTGGTTGTGTTAATAAAGGGAAAACAGCTGGACATCTTTGTCGTCAACTCCTTTGGATCTGGATTTCAGGTGTCTTCATTATTGCACAAGGATATCATTTCATAATCATTCTCAAATTTTTAATGGTGTGTCCACCATATGCATATGTGCTTAGTATGCACATGTAAAACCTTGGAAGTGCATTGTATGCCAATTTGGGAATCCTTTTTATTCTTTTTTGTTGTGGGTTTATCGAACACCGTTTGTGTCTGGACAAGGCGTTTGACATGGTCCACTCTCAAATTCAATAAAAGGAAGGAAAGTACATGATAGGGGGATTTGACCAATTTGGGAGTCCCAGTAACCAGAAATGCAGCAAGAAAGCATGAGAGTTTCTTGAATTTGCATGCATCATGAACTGTGGAGATAGGTTACTTAATCGGTATAAAGATGGAGGTGGTTTCATGAATTTACAATGGAAAACTTTGTTTCCAAATTGGAATATTGATTTTTGAATTGTTTTTCATCATTTATTTTTATCGCCCGTCATCACCTGGTGAGCCATTTTTGAAAATAGCCTTTAAAAAAAATCTTTGCAGTTTAAAACTTTGGACTATAACCCTGATCAGTTACTTTAGTGAAAGGAGCGATGTAAACTGGGTGCACCCTCCATTCATAAATATTAGATAAAAATATGAACTTGTGACTGTATCTTTAGATCTGTAGGCGTTTCCACATTTGATCATTGGAATAGCAATATTCACTGTTTACTTTTGCTTGTAGGCGGTTTTTGTGCTACTCTTTCTGCCCTTTTTGTCAAACTTGAAGGGCATACCATTATCTGAACTGCCCTCGTACTTGAAAAGTGGTGTGGCTTGCTTCATCAATATTGGAGCCAATACAACAGGTAATATCTTTCATTGGACCTCAACATTTGAAATTCTCACGTTGCCCTTCCAGTTCTGATATCCTTCGGAAAAAGTGTGTGTCTAGAGAGGGTACCCCGTTGGTCTTTACTTGATACACCAGCTCAGAAACTTACCATGCTCGTCATTTTTTTTTAATTTTCTGAAAGTTATGGGCGGTCTTTCTGGTGGGAAATCAGACGAACTAATATTAGCAGAGGTGGAGGCGAGGATGGGGGTATGGTTTCTAAAAAAATTATTTACAAGATTTTTATATAAAAATAAAAAAAAAGTTGTATAAAAAAATGTAAAGAAGGTTAAAGTAGTATACATTTTGTTTATGAAAATTCGTGGAATGAATGTTGTTGGTAATGATTACGGGTTAAATATGTTGATGTTTTATTTAGATATTACATATTGTATTATTGTAGAATTTAGTAATAAGCATTTTTGGAAAATAATAAAAAGTTGAATATTATTATTATTATTATTTTGTGAGTAAATGTAAAATCGCTATATTTGTTTTAAAGATTTTTGCCCCTCTTGAAACTTAGCTCCACCCCTGAATGTTAGACAAAGTAGGGAAGAGAACAAAAAGTATCTTCCACGGCATTTAAACTTAATAATGGGTAATGGCTACAAATTTACTTGCATAATTGAGTAGATGAGAGCTGGCTATCTGCATCGCCATGACAAGCTGTGAGCTGAGTCTATCTACTTACCACTTACACCAACAATTACGCCTGGAGGACGTCTTTTCAATTCATCGGGTATTTAGAACAAGCTTATGATTTGCAGTAATTGTGGTGAAGATCTATTCTTTCTGTGAGCTGGAAGCCTTTTTGCCTTTTTAAAAATAATTTTCTATCGAAAATGATTATCTAGGTTTCGGAAGGTATAACTTAAGTCACAAGGACGGACACTTTGCTAGCCCTCATCCGAACTCTGATTGTTAATAGTTTATCTGATGCATTTATGAAATTCTTTTTCTTGAAATAAGTATATTACTATGTTCATTATATCACTGAAGCTTGAAGATCATCCTTTGTATTACTTATCCTCTTTTAAATTATGCCAGGCTGTGATGGAGCTCCACTGCTACCACTCCTCTACGTAGTGACCAATATAGCTTTTAACATATCCGTACTCAATCTTTTAAAATTTTCGTCGGCAATTGTTTCGTCCCTTGCTGTGATGTCATCAGGTACTCTCATCAGTCATCACTGCTAACAGATGAATTAAATTACATTGCTCCCTTCCCTTGAATAACCCTTGGCAGTATGAATTAATTTATGTCAAATGTGCCATACAACATACCCATTGTAATAAGTTCGCTTTGGTCTTGTAGTGCCAATCTCCATCTATATACTTTCCTGTCCATTGCCGTACCTCCCAGAAGGTGTGAGCTTGAGCCCTTTCTTCGTTTTGGGAAGTGCTGTTCTTGTGATGGGACTCGTGGTTTACAATGTATCTTGGCCTTCCAAGCACGACTCGGAGGTTTTGTGATAGTAGTGGGTGCACTTGGTGTGAAAATGGATCGTGTGTGGTTTCTTATTTACTTACTATATGTATAAACTTGATATAGCCTACGTTTTGTTTTAGTGCAATGGGATAAAGATAATGATAATTATTTTGGGCGGACATCAAACATTGGCACCGATTCTTGGTTGTATTTTCCATTACTTTGGTTGTACTTTTTTGCTTAGCACCATTGGGTTCAAGGATAATTGTTTATGTTGATATTTGCGGAGTTCACATTTTCTGTTTAAGAATTATGATATGACATAAACTATGCAAGAACAAAAACTTGCTGAAACGAGAACAAATTTAATGTTATCCTAAGCATATTCTAGGGGTTCTCCTAATTTATGGAAAAAACGATGCTACAAAGGATCATTATCTTATGTCGATCATGCACTCTACTAACAAAATTGCATACAAAAAAACTTGTTAGCTAATTGAATGTGAATATAGTTTCATTTTCAGGGGTGGCAAAAGAAACTTTCACAATCTATTTTTCTATTTTATTATTATTATTATTATTATAAAAAGAGATCGTGACACCTCAAATGTGGCTTATTTTTTTAGTTATTGATTATTGATTAATTGTGCCTAATTATATATATATATATATATATATATATATATATATATATATGTTTATTAAAGGGAAAAGAAAATTTTAAAAATAATGTTGACATTTTTTTTGGGCTAATTGCATCCACACCCCATGTGAAAAGTCTAAAAGACATAAAACCCCCTAAGAAATATTAATAGACTAATGCATCCTCTGTTTTTTAAAATGTAGCACATTTCACCCTATGTTATACAAACTCAGACACATTTATACCCTCTCATAAGGGTTTTTATGCTAATTTTTTTAAAACATAGGGTTTAACATGCTATTAATTTTACACAAATTATATTATGCCTTTTAGACTTTTCACAAGGGATGTAAATGCAATTAACCTTTTTTTTTTCTATATTTTATGTTCCGCTCTACCGGTAAATATTTACTTGTATAGGTTTTTCTAACACACAGTGTGACGAAACAAAGATGAAGAGCAAAATATTTGCATTTTGCCCCCTCTTATTCCTCCTCCTTCCGAACTTTTTCCCTTCCCTCTTCTCTCCCTTGTCCCGTGCGTTTCCTTCACTCCTCTCCGTATGCAACTCTTCAATTTCTCACTTTTAGTTTCATTTGCATTCTTTTTTAACTCTGAATTTTTCATTGGTTTTATTTTTATTTTTATTTTTCAGGAATGGAATGCTCCGAAGCCCATGCACTTGAATTTACTGAATGGTGCTATGCAACGTGTGATTGTGCGCTTGTTTTCCTCTTCATGTATTTTCCATTTACTTCGAGTGGATAAGTATTGATCTAATGCAATGGTTTGTTTGGGAACAGTTTGACGATTATAGATCGAGGGTGTGGTCTCCTTTACCTGATCAAGGGTTGAAGCCATGTCAGGACTTCTCCAAGTCTCAGAGTACGTGATTCATTAAATTATTATTGTGTTGGAACGTAATGCCACCAATATTAGGATAAAAGGTCTCTGTTTTAGATTTTCTTTCCTTTTTTTCTCCTTAAAAAAAATAATTCGATAAGAAGCACTTCTAATTCTGTAATTCCACTCCTCTGATTTGAAATTCCAGCACGAGTTTAAAATTTCATGCTGATGGTTTAGATATCTAACTTTCGTGTTTTGAAATACTGCCGTCGTACCTAAGATCTGCCCAAAAGATCCAGGGGTTATATTCAGGTGTTTCTCGACGGAGGACTGAATCAACAGAGAATGGGGGTATGCAATAATTTTTTGTCTTTTTTAGTAAAGCAATAGGACTAAATACAGTTGCATATCGAACTGGTAGTTTTATTTCTTCTTATTATTTTTTCTTTCTTCAAAGATTTGTGATGCCGTCGCCGTTGCTAAGATATTAAATGTTACACTGTTGATCCCATACCTTGAAGTGAATCCTGTGTGGAAAGACTCAAGGTATCTTTTTCTGAGCCTATATTTTGTTTTCAAACTAATAAGTCACCTCTAAAATGAAGTTGTGTCTCAGTTCTTTCACAGATATATTTGATGTCGATCATTTCATCAATGCTCTGAAGGATGAAGTTTATATAATTAAAGAACTACCAGCTGAATACTCTTGGAGCACCAGGGAATATTATGCAACTGGCATTCGAGCTACTAGGATAAAAAATGCACCAGTTCATGCATCTCCGTCATGGTATATAGAGGATGTTCTCCCTGTAATAGAGAGGTATGATCATATCTTTTACTGAACCTTGCAAGCTTACCCAATCAATTTAATTACATTACCCAAGATAGGGAACTATGACTGCGTACCAACAACAATAGTCTACTCAATCCATTTCACTACACAAGCCTCATAGCCCTTAATTGGGAAATTTGATTGCATACCCACTATATTTTACTGGTTTTTCATCCATTTCTTCATAGAGTGCATGCCCACATGGGGGACTCGAGTTTTCCTACATTTTTTGAACCATATAGTATAGTCCCCTTTGTACACTGGTTGCTCCAATTTTTGTTCAGAAATCATATGATAGGCAGTTTTTACATTTCTAAATTCGTGTTATGTTAGAAAAAGGAAGCAGGGCCAGCCAAAATAGATTTGTATGTGTAACGTGGATGCCTACAGTATATCATTTTCCCTGTGCAGGAATCATTTAAATTACTGTTCATCGGAAGTGAATGCAATGTGAGAGTAGTTGATGAACTCTATGCATGCTAAATTTTGTCTCCAAGTAAACCATGGAGACATAAGATTAGGTTGTGTCCAAAATGACCAGGCAAATAGGCTTCTTTGATTGTGTTTTTTAACTAGGAAGTTCTGAAAATCAAAATGGGTCTGGCAACATATACTGGCGTACCCACGCCATAGAGAAACACTAAACAAAGCTTTGTGACTTGCCTTTTGCATGAACACTGATAAATAACTTTTGAAGTAACTATAAACATGTTATTGTGTTACTAAACTAACTTGATTAGACTCACATTAATTTTGTTGTTTATCTGGTTGATTCCTCTGCTGCTATTCAGTTATGGGATAGCTGCTATTGCCCCTTTCTCTCATCGATTGGCGTTCGATGATTTGCATCCAGACATTCAGCACCTCCGTTGTAAAGTTAACTTTGAAGCATTAGCTTTTGTTCCCCAAATCACGGCATTGGCAGGGGCTCTCATTGATCGTCTACGAAACCCTCTGAGTGCAAAGAGAAAGGGAGAGCACATGAACAAGCTGGAGGGTATGAATGGCATAGAAGCCGGAAAGTATATTGTATTACATCTTCGCTTTGATAAAGTATGACCTTCAATCTGCTTTTACCGCTTATATTTTTCCATTACAATGAGGGGCCTTGGGTTTGGCTAGCACCTTTCAAATTAAACACTTAGTGGATTCTGACTGATTACTTTTTTGAAAAACCTAGGTTTAGAAATACATGTTTTTTTCTTGATAATCTTGGCGAGTGTTAGCCCAATAAATTCTGTTGATTACCTGAGTTTTGTTGATTGTGCCTGGTTCACCGATTAGAGTTGCAGGGTTGAAACTTGGAATTCTGTCTTACATAGGATATGGCTGCACATTCAGCTTGTGATTTTGGTGGGGGGGAAGCTGAAAAACGCGCTCTAGCAAAATACCGTCAAGTGATTTGGCAGGGTAGGGTTCTCAATTCTCAGTTCAAAGATGACGAATTAAGAAATCAAGGACGCTGTCCATTGACTCCCGAAGATATTGGACTCTTGTTGGCTGCTTTAGGATTCGACAACAACACTCGCCTATATCTTGCCTCACACAAGGTTGACTTTTGTCTTTTAAGTTTCTTGAAAGTTATTTGATTGAAGATTGTGATTTCAAGTGGTTTTATCTGCATGTTCTGGCAAAATGAATCTGTGCCTTCACTTGTCAGCAAGTCTTTACTGATGATGATATGATTATTCTTTGTACTGGGCTTAGGTATATGGGGGAGAGGCTAGGATCTCAGTCCTCCAAAAATTATTCCCCCTAATGGAGGATAAGAAAAGCCTTCTGTCAGCTGATGAGCGTGCTCTAATTGACGGAAAAGCTTCTTTATCGGCTGCTGTAGATTATCATGTGAGTATGCAGAGTGACGTATTCATATCTGCTTCTCCGGGAAATATGCACAATGCACTGGTAAGGTCTGCAAACTCGATCACTAAAAGATTTTATTATTATTGGATTGTTTCTTACTAGATTAGTTGACAGATATGAAATCAAACTGTTTGGACCTGCTGTTACCTGTAGAATATATACGTGGAGTTTGCAAATTGTCTTTCTGGGAATATAAATTTGACTTATTTGTGAATTCCCAGTTGGGCCATCGAGCATACAAGAATTTAAAGACTATAAGGCCTAATATGGTGTTACTTGGGAAGCTCTTCCTCAATCAGAGTATGGAATGGTCTGATTTCCAACAAGCGGTGGCTGATGGGCACAAGAACAGACAAGGGCAGATCCGGTTGAGAAAGAAAAAGCAATCCATTTACACATATCCGGCTCCTGATTGCATGTGTAAGGGCCGACTGCAACGACTATTTGGAGGGCTTACTTCCTTGGTACAATGATGGAGGTCCTGTATTTGGGTTGCTTTTATTCTGCACTTTAGTTCTTTCCCAACTGCTTTCGACCATATCTTGATTGCACGAGGGAAATTTGTAACATATTGCAATTTGAGCGACACAATTTATCTTTTTTTTTTTCCACCCCATGTTTTTTTTTTGAAATAATCCACCCCATGTTTTTAACCCTGTTAACTACGATAAGTTTGCACATATGCCGTTGTCAGCTGGTTGATACAGTTAATCAAGTGCCCGTGAAATGTTTAAACCAAGAGCTGCACGCTTAAACTGCGAAACCATGAATCAAGCCAGCACAATCTCATAGTTTTTAGGCTACTAAGTTTTGATGCATACTTGCAATAACAGTTATCTCTAGGGAATAACACATCGATGAAACTGATGCACTACCAAAAATAAATAATAAGCATCACATCAAATAAAAATATTGATAAATTAACTATGAATTAGTAAATATTAGTTCTCAGGGAAAACAAAATTTAAGATGTAAGTTCTCTTGTGGGTCCTCTTTTCATAATTTTTTCTTAAAAATAACTATTTTTATAAATCCAAAGCATACTGTTAAGGGGGTTTGGATTTAATTTACAAAAAAATAAAGTATTATTTGATTGTCCTTGTGGATAATTTATATTATTTCACATTTATATTTATATATTATTCTACAGTTCAAAAATATCAGTAGTTAATTTTATTTACGATTTCGTAATAAGTCAGCAATGGAGGACTACTCTCTCCCGGAGGACTCTCTGTTCCTTGGTTTTGACTGTTCTACTCAGTGAGTGTATCTTTGATTTTAAACTATGTTTTAATGCCCATTGGTCAGCTTATGAACCAGTACAATTTCTTTATGCTTTCGTGTTCATATATAATGGGCTTGATTCTTTCCTTTGGGGTTTTTGATTCATTTGTAGTAAATGTTGAATCTTGATATGTTTTAGACGACTGTTTGATTAGGTCACTGAAAGCAACGGTATTAGATGCAAATCTCAGAATATTTGTTACAGAAGTCATAAATTTTGATGCTGAATTGCCCCATTATAAAACTAAAGATGGCGTTGTCCGTGATCCTAATGTCAAAGGGAGGATTTTTTCGCCCACTTTGATGTGGGTGGAGGCATTGGACCTAATGCTTCAAAAACTCGACAAATTGAAATTGGACTTTGGGAAGATTATAGCCGTTTCAGGTAGTGCGCAGCAACATGGCAGTGTGTATTGGAAAAATGGGAGTCTGAAGGTATTAGCATCATTAGACTCCAAGAAGTTACTGGCAGATCAACTTAATGGCGTGTTTTCAATTGAGGAATCGCCTATTTGGATGGACTGTAGTACCACAGAACAATGCAGAGCTATCGAGAAAGCTGTGGGAGGTCCGTTGGAATTGTCTAAGCTTACTGGTTCGTGTGCGCATGAAAGATACACTGGCCCGCAGATACGCAAAATGTTTGAGACACAACCGAAAGTTTATCATGATACCGAGAGAATCTCTGTTGTTAGCTCTTTCATGGCATCACTTCTTATTGGAAGCTATGCTTGTATTGATCAAACTGATGGAGCGGGGATGAATTTGATGGATATTAAGCTTAGGAATTGGTCTAGGATCGCATTGGAGGTCTTGTTTCGCAACTTCTTTGTTTCCATTTGAGGATTATAAAACTTAAGGTTGTAATGGTAAGTTACATTAGTTTGTTTATTTCTGGTCTTTTGTGATTATTTGTAGGCCACAGCTCCAGGGTTGGCTAAAAAGCTTGGTGATTTAGCTCCCGCTCATGCTGTTGCTGGTTTCATATCGAACTATTATGTGCAAAGGTAAGACAAAAGAACTGCGGTCTTCAAGATTTCCAATTCGAAATTAGAGATGCTCTGATCTCATTATTCTGGTAGACTGGCATATATTGATCAGTGAGCATGTGGCGAATACCAATTAATAACATGGCTGAAGTTAAAAATGTTTTTCAGATTTCAGTTCAACAAAAACTGTAGTGTCATTCAATGGTCTGGGGACAACCCGAATAGCTTGGCAGGTGATGACAAATTACTTTGTGGATGCAATTTTTTTTCTTCAACAGACGTAGAAATAGTCTTGGTGTCTTTGGTAGCTTTGAGGATAAGGCCAAATATCTGTTGCTATATCAAAGCTTCTAGCTGGTTGTGTAGATGCAATTTATATCTTTTAAATCATGCAATGACTCGAACACCATAAATTTGATTGCTGGCTTGTGAGACTCAACTCTTGCACCCCGACAATTTCCCGTGCTTGTAATTTTTGGGAACCTAATATGATATTGACTTTGGTGGCTCATGAGTCTTATACCAAAAGTTATATTTAGTGGTAATTATATGATGCAAGTTTATTAGATGGTAAAAAAGTTCAAATACCATGTTTCAACTATGCTGGGAAGAGAAATGCCTGAATCCCAAGATACATTTTTTAACTTTCCATTGCTGGTATGATTGATCTAACGAATACAAATGATAGGTTTGACCGTCAATACTCCTGGAGATCTCGCAATTAGCCTTGGGACTAGTGACACTGTAAGTTGTGAATCACGCACAACCTAACTCTTGCTTATCATAAATGGTAAGATCGTGAATTTGAACAAAATTGTTTTAAGTCACGCTTAACCATCTTCGTATTGACACAAACTCATGCTTTTTAATGCCTACACGTCTGTTGTTCTATTAGAATGAGTTGACGTGGGTCATGTAACAATGTTCATTTGTCCCTTGATCTGGGATTCTCCACTTAATTTTTGTTTGCCATCATTTCCCATTTTTCATATATTCATTCCGTTTTCTTTACATTATCTTGTCAACCCTACAAGATCTGATAGCTTGGCTTTTCAGCCCTTTTTCTGTTGTGCCTGAGCAATTTCGCATTATTTTGCTTATTACTGACATATGAATGATATATTTTTGTGGGTTCAGTTTGAAAAATGTATATTGATTCATGATCATCAATATCTCAGGTGTTCGGGATAGCCACCAACTGCAAACCAAGTCTAGAAGGACACACTTTTCCTGATCCAGTGTCTATGGAAGACTATATGGTCATGTTGGTTTATAAAAATGGATCTTTGACTCGTGAAGGTACATTGCTAATATATGATTTTTAGGCGTCACAAAAGCATTATAAAAAATTCATGTATGTAATGTTTACATCAACTGTTGTAGATATTCGTAATAGGCATGCAAATAAATCTTGGGAAGTCTTCAATTCACACCTTCATGAAACACCACCTCTTAATGGTTAGTTGAGTTTCCAAGTATGGGTTACGTTTTTTCCCTCTTGGCTTCTTATCCTGCCCATGCTGTAGGTGGGAAGATAGGTTTCTACTACTGTGAACACGAAATTCTTCCGCCACTCCCAAGTGAGTTTGCTTTAACAGATTTTAGTACTGTGAAGTATAAAGTAGAATTCTGGGCCATGTAGTTTCTGTTTCTTTGATTCCTTAGTCATTAAACATATTCAGTTGGGCAGCATCGTTACATTCTTGAGGAATTTGAAAACGATGCTCTGGATGGACTAGTAGAGCATGAAGTGACCGAGTTTGATGGTCCTACGGAGGTTTGTATAATTGTATGCAAAGGCACGCTCTTCGATTTCATTGACTAGAATAATCTGAGATCACTTCTATACTCTATCTATATATATATATGAATGTGCAGGTTCGAGCGTTAATCGAGGGACAGCTATTGTCCATGCGTGCTCATGCAGAGAAAATTGGAATGGCATCACCGCCGAGGCGAATAATAGCCACTGGTGGAGCATCTGCAAATAAGTGTATCCTAAGCATGATGGCGTCCATTTTTGGGTGTGACATATACAGTGTTGAAATGCCTGGTAATCATGTTAAAATAATTTTTGAAGGAGGCGGTTGGATTTGAGATAATTCACGTGCGATTTCAGTGTTGTTGGTGGGCAGATTCAGCTTCTTTGGGGGCTGCATTGAGGGCGGCGCACGGGTGGTTGTGTCAGAAGAAGGGAGATTTCATAGCCATCAAAGACATGTACATTCACAAATTGGAGCATACATCCTTAAGTTTGAAGCTTTCTGCTTCAGCCGGTGATCCGCAGCTTGTTGCAAGTTACACTTCATTGATGAAAACAAGACTTGAGATTGAAAAGCAACTGGTTAGGAAATTTGGACGTGTGTGATGGATCCCCACAAATTCCAAAGTATATCTAATGGATTGTAATTAAAAAATAATGCTGCGTATGCATTATATTTTATAAGGCAACATTTGGTTTTGAAGGCTTGGTCAATTTTTTTATTCTTTGCAAAGTTAAACCTTACAAGAAAGAAAGAAAGAAGCACAAACTAAAACATTTTCTAACGTGAGCTACATATATAGATAGACTAGACCCCATCAAATATTTTTTTGAGATTCCGGCTGCCGGCCGATGGTAGTTATGAGATTCATCATATGCGTTAGGCAAGCTAACTTTATTGCTTATGACATTGCAAAATTTGCTTTATCTTCTTCGAGTCGTGTTTCTTGGATTGACTCTGGTTTCCCGACCTACAAGTTGTATTGTTTGATAATTCAGATCAATGAAATCTGTTTTAATCTAAAAAATAAATAAATAAAATTTTGAGATTCAGCCCCATTAATGAAACGGGTTATTTGTCACAAAGAAGCTTGTTAAGACCCGTACCCGATCCATATCCGCTTGTTCAGACACAGAGACGAGGTGGGCTTTGTAATTGGCGGGCCCGAAGCCCATCTACCTACGTCTTTCTTTCTTTCTTCTGCATTATCCACCGGCATCTCCATTCCATTCCTTGTGCTCACTGATACGTACCAGCAGAAATGGCACAAGTTGCCACCAAAAATTCTCCCTATAACAATGACGATTTGATATTCTATTCAGGTGGATTGTTCATCGATGACAGTACAATTCCTTCTTCAATTTACACTGGATTTTCTGGGAACATTCCTTGTTTAGGTCGTGGAAAGTGGCAGACGCGAAAGTGTGATGAGTTCTTGTGTCTGAGCTTGTCGGTGAATAGAAAAGATGGAGTGGTTAGTATTGTACCTGGAGAAAATACACAACTTAGGTTACGGGGTCGCGGCGCCGTGAACACCACCAAGCATTTATGGGCGGGGGCTGTTGCCGCTATGGTTTCCAGGTGCCTCATCTTTCTCTTGGTTTCTTCTTCCCAATTTTACTACATTTATGCTCATTACTGTTTCTGAATCAGAACGTTTGTCGCTCCTCTTGAGAGATTAAAGCTAGAATATATAGTTCGGGGTGAAAAAAGGAAGCTATATGATCTCATCAAATCAATAGCTACGACTCAAGGCTGGCGTGGATTTTGGAAAGGGAACTTGGTTAATATTCTGCGTACTGCTCCTTTCAAGGCTATCAATTTTTGTGCTTATGATACCTATAGAAAGCAGCTTCTCAAGTTGTCTGGGAATCAAGAGACCACAAATTCCGAGAGGTTTCTTGCTGGTGCTGCAGCTGGTATCACGGCTACTGTACTATGCTTGCCACTGGATACTGTGAGTGGCAATTCATTGTTTGCTTCTTTTATTTTATATTTTACTGTTGCTGACGCAGTACGTTTATCCTTTGAAAATTCGAGTGATTGTGTTTATTTGTTGATGAAGGAACATTGCTCTAGAGGTTAAATTGTGGGTTCTGGAGGTTAATACGATAAGTTGGTATTGATATCTTGGTTTTGATGTACTTTTGAGATGTCAGATGAAACTAATTTCGCGAACACCACTTACTGATTCACTGATTGTAGTTTAACTTTAGAAGTAAAGTTTATGTAATGGAGGTCCAATTGTGGCTTCAGCTTCATCAGTTTTGACTTTGAGTATGTTAATCTAGGGAAAGAAACAGGCACGTTGAAAATGGGAAGTAAAATGATTTTATATTTCGAGTGGAAAAAGAGAGAGGTGAAATTAAATTTCCCATTTTGTTTTTGTTAAATACAGAATGTTTAGCTTTAGATAAACTTTAAACCGAAGATGCCTGGGAAATTTGCATCGATTATGTGCCATGAAAGAGGATGAACTTGCTTTTCTTTTGCAATGATGGCGAGTGGCGAAGGCTGGAAATTCATGCCTAATTCACTGTGTGTGATGTGGGCTTGCCTTAATTTTCTTGGTTGGGTTCATGTTCTTGATGATAGCCTGTGCATGTTTCAGATTCGGACTAAGTTGGTGGCCCCTGGTGGGGAAGCATTGGGTGGTGTAATAGGTGCTTTTCAGCATGTAATCCAAAGTGAAGGGTTCTTTTCTCTATACAAAGGATTGGTGCCATCCATTTTGAGCATGGCACCGTCGGGTGCTGTTTTTTATGGTGTATATGACATACTAAAATCAGCTTACTTGCATTCACCTGAAGGAAGAAAAAGAATACAGAATATGAAGCAACATGCCAAGGACTTAAATGCTTTGGACCAGCTGGAGTTGGGACCGATCAGGACTTTGTTGCATGGTGCCATTGCTGGTGCTTGTACGGAAGTTGTCACCTATCCTTTTGAGGTTGTAAGACGGCAGCTCCAATTGCAAGGCCGTGGATCAAGATTAAACACTTTGGGTACATTTCTCAAAGTAATAGAGAGAGGAGGTGTTCCTGCTCTTTATGCTGGCCTTTTTCCTAGCTTGTTGCAGGTATATCTTTCAGAATCATCTGTACCGACTTTTGTCTAGACTTTCTACAAATGAATGGAACTATAGAAAATTGATCATGCGTTTGTTTGTTGTCATTTAGGTATTACCTTCGGGGTCGATAAGTTACTTTGTTTACGAGTTTATGAAGGTAGTGCTGAAAGTGGAGTAATAACAGGATCTTTCCAGATTATTATATTATTCATACGTCGTCATCCATTCATTCGGCAGTCACACAACGCTGCAATGTGCTATATCCTTCTCGAGCAAAGCAAAGGCTCTTTCAATACGTGTTCGAAGTTGACATGAATGGACAAATGGTGCGGTACAAGGTTCCATATGTCAGGAGAACCCTAGTGGCGTCCGTTTTAACACATTTGTATTGTACATAACTCAATTTTGTTGAAATGAAATGCTAGTATTTTTGTGTTTACTCCTGGGTCCTTTATCATTATTATTTGTTGTTTTGATTTTGATGTAATTATTAAATTTTGTTGGAAATGTCAAAAGAGTGAAAATCAATCCTCCTTGGTTTCTTTGGGCTGAAGCAATCCGAATGAGCCCATTAAATTAAATTGACCTAGGCTATGCTTCTTCAGAACCCCCAAATTTACCCTCCTCCGCCGACCTATGGTTGGGGCTACTTCGGTCATTTCGTCCCCTAAACCCGTCGTCAACAGTTCCCACTATAAAACTTGGGTACGAAAAATGGACTTTCTCTCAGAAGTTCTTGCAGCCGATTGTGCCCAGAGCTTCTCAATTTGTACCTTTGTTTAGCCATGGATTCCGCCCCCAATTCACCGATGATGACGAAGAAAGGTGTTGACAAATGTCTCAGATTCGCTGTTTCTCCATGCTCAAAGACGTCGCTGTCTCGCGACCCACTGATCCAGAATTATTCCAACTTCAAGCGGACCTCCGAACCGAAACGGGTCATGTTTTACGATCACGGATCTTGGGCTGACTACCCGGAGGCAGTGGTCGAAGCTGTGAGGCTAGGGTTTTCCGACGGCAAGCCCATGATCGAGGCTCGTATTGAAGGGCTTGATCGTTTTCTCGACTTTTACCGTATGCTTGAGATTGAATTGGAGTCTGGAAATCAGCGCTCTATTTCTTGGATTGATGTTGATGGTAAATGCTTTTTTCCCAAGATTTTTATCAACAGTAATGATAATAACGATCCGGATTCTGTCGATGACTATGAGAATAACACGAAAATTGAGATCGAGATCAAAGTTAGCAAATTTGGTGGTTCGGAAAGTTCAGAGAGTTCGGATGTAAATGAAATGGGAAAATTAAGTAAGAGAAAGAGAGAGGAACAGGCACAAATGGATCAACCGGAGGAGAGTTCGTCCAACCTAAAACTGAAAAGGCCGAAAATTGTTTGTGAGAAAGAATTGCAGTCTCCTAGATGGCCCAAGACGAGAGTTTTAAGAGCTGAGGAAGAAGGTTATACGTTGGTGAAAAATTTGTTTTTGACGGGATTGAAGACTCTGGAGCCGGGTGCAGAAGTTACTGTCATTAATCAATGTGTGAGGACAGGACCGCTGGAGGTGGCTCGTCGCCAGGTTTTCGTGAAGCAGATGGATATCACCAAACAAGCTAGAGGGGCGAGTAACATGGTTTTTGCATGGTATGGGACATCTGCCAAAGGTGTTGAGAGCATTTTGATGCATGGGTTTGGTATTCCTGCAACGGCATCGAGATCTGAAGGTCATGGCTTGGGGATTCACTTATCCCCGGTGCGTTCACCTCATAATAGGTATTATGTCTCTGAGATTAAATTTTATAAGGTTTGAAGGCATTGTCGTTCAACTTGAGTTTTCTTTAGACAGATGTATTGATGGCCTGCCTATTTTATGGCTTATTGTTTAATTCATGATTATTCATGAAAAGCAAGGGAAAATTAATGCTTTTAAGGGTTTAGTAGCTTTTAAATCTTTTTTGGATTTTCGTGCAGTGCATTGTTGTCACAGATGGACGAGAATGGCGAGAAGCATATCATTTTGTGTAAAGTGATTCTAGGAAAATGTGAGAAGATTGATGCAGGGTCTCGACAGTCTCATCCTTCAAGTGTAGAGTATGATACTGGTGTCGATGACTTGACTAGTCCTAAGTGGTATACAGTGTGGTATGCAAATATGAACACCCATATTGTTCCGGAGTGTGTTGTCAGCTATAGGTCTGCAAATGTGCCAGGTAAGTCCTTGATTGCATGTATTTTCAATGTCACATTTCCTTAAAATTTGGTTTCAAACTGAGGTAGAACTGTTTCACAGGTTCTGTAGATGGTGTGTCTAGTGTGAATTGGGTTCCACCATCTCCCTTAATTGCCAAGTTGCTTTATAGGATGAAAAGTTATCTGCCTATGCCCAAGTTTCAAGAATTGCGAAATTTGTTTGGATTGTATAACGTAAGCATCATTTCTTAAAACTATTATGCAAGTGGTAATTGGGTGAATTTCCCAAGATTTGGTTGGTGATTGAATTTTAATTGATATTATCCTACTTCTTTACTATTTGCACGACAGGAAGGGAAGTTGGGGAAAATTGTTTTCATGCGACAGTTACGATCAGTCATTGGAGATGATCTGTTACGGTCTACTATTCAAGAAATTCGTGGCTGATAATAAGGTTTTGTCCTTATTGTATTGCAGTTGGAAGAACTTAAGAAATTTTCTTTCTCATGGATCATGCAGTCCATAGAACTCATTGTAATGTTACCAACTAGTTATAAAGAAAGCCTCTCAAATGTGAATCTATATGTAGGCTTAGGGCAGACTTTTTGAATCAAATTTTTTTTTTTTATCTTCATTGTTTTACTTTTGCTCGATAAGAATGATGTTTATTCATTGTGTACAGTGTTTTAAAAAGCATAGCATTGGCGCGTAGCGTTTTTGTCCGGTCATAGCGTAGCGCAAGTTATTCGTGCACGACAATTATTTAATTTATTTAATTAAAAAATAGAAAAATACTTATATACAAGTAAATAAGTGAGATAATTAGCCATGAAACCATAATAATTGATCATCATATGCCAAAATATAGATGATTAACAAGACCCAACCTTGCTTATAAGCCTTTAATTTTGGTCAAAATATATCAATTATGAGCCTTTAGTTTTTGCCCAAATAGCACACATTATTCAGCAAATAGCGCTATAGAGCACGCTATTTGCGCTATATCGCGCTTTTCCTGAGAATAGTGTGCGCTATTTGTGCAAAAAGCTAAAATAGTAGTGCTTTGTAGCGCCACGCCATAAAAACGTGCTAGAGCACTATTTAAAACACTGATTGTGTATGCCTTTATCTCTCTCCCTTTCTCATGATCCTTCCCTTCTTGTGTGTATATTGGAATGGTTGGGCTGTCTCATTGGGTGGGGCCGCTGTCTAATTTTTGTTAACTAGCCGGAATCGTTGTGTTCCTAGCATTTACTAGTAATCCAGTTGAAACCTGTTGAGAGTAAAGACTATGTCTATGTGAATGTGTGAGATTGGTTGGCTAGTCTGCTGCCGTGATCTCTGGTAGGTCTAAAGCTAATGATGCGTTGGGGGACATATATTAGCTCAAACATATAGTTTGGTTCGTTTTGATGAATTATATGGTTTGTTTACTGGATATTTTGCTAGAAAGATGGTATTCATTGATACCTAGCATTAATATGTAATACCCAGGGTCCCAGAAATGTTGCGTGTTTTGGTATGAAAATAAAATTTGTTGAGTATTGTTTGTGCTAGTTACTTATTAAATGGATATAATGGATAAAGGAAGTGTATTCCGGCCAATATTCTAACAAGTCTTTGTGTTCTATGTTGCACCACTATCGCATCCTGTCTATTAGAGATTAAATTCATCCAGTTGAGATGTTACTTGTTAGATTCCCATTTCCAGCCCTCCTGGTCCTACCTGTGCGGGTTGGCAAGAGGTATGAATGATGTTTCTTGTACTGTTATGACATAAATGCTAATTTTCTTTCTCAATAGAAATCTTGTTTCCTGAGATCTTAGCCTTTTGAATAATTTGTCCGTATTTTCCCTTGTAAGAAATATTTATTTATTTTTTCATGTACTTCTCTGTTTACATGTTGTTTCCTGAGATCTTCCATTTAATAGCTTGTAATGTTATAGGCTATGAAGAAATTTGCATATTCTTTTCTGAAATCTTAACCAGTTAATAGCTTGTCAGAGTTTATCGAGTGTATCACTCTTACATAGAAAATACTTTTTTTGTAAGGGTGAGAATTCTGTTTTGTGAAGATGATATTGTTATGATTTGTCCCTGTAACTGACGATCTTAAATGTGCGACGTCTTCTGCATTCTTCACCAGGTGGTTTTTGGTTCTCACTCTTATCTTTTTTGTTCGAAAATCAAATTAGTCCATAGAGAATTAACTGTATTTCTTAATTTTGTCTTCTTGTATTTCTCACAGATGGCATCATCCATAGATTTATTATGCTATTCTGGTTTCCTTCGGTTTACCATTTTTTTTTATGTTTATAGAACCATTGCAAACATTGCTTGATTTTACTCCTTTTCGGTTATTCGATCAAGTTAGTTATTCTAATATTTTATCCAGGTTAAGGTGCATCGTTTGTGTATGGTGGTTGTACCAAGTCAGAAGTTTGAGTTGTGCTTCAAAAATGATGCATATTTAGTCGTAACTCTTACTGCACAACAAAATCCGTTCAACCTCCTTCAAATATTTGATTCCTGGTTCGCTATTGGTTCTCACTCGGCACACTTCGGTTGCAAAGACTTTCTCCTTACGCGCATGTCTCAGCAACACAAAACGAGGTGCATACTGCATAGCAAACCAACTCATGTTATAATAATTAGGACTAAATTTGTTAATTTGATCCTCATTCGAGTGTTTTGAGTTGATCTAATCTGTAACACTGGCAATGTGTTCCAGTACTTGAGTTCAACCCTGCCTTGTAGAATCTCATAACTAGTGAGTGGGTTATCTTCTTGTTAATTCGTCATAGTCTTACTTCTTTGGGCTTACCCTTTTATTTACTTCTTTTTGCTTTTGTTTACAGTTTGCAGTCCTTTTGGTTCTTACCACCAAAACTTCAGAGCATACTTACATGGGATGATTGAAGCATGGCGTTGTGTTTATTTTGCTCCATATTGTTTTTGACAACATTACACCTTTGATCGAATTTATGGAACTTTGTCATCCTCTTGTTATTGCCATTAAATCAAGTGATTTATGGGGCCCGTTGCTGCAACGGTTATGATACGGACTTTAAGCAATGTCTTTTGATAATTGGATGTGATGTGAAAACTATATTCACAGTATCTTTTGCATCCCCTCTCTGAATTTCAGGTGGTGATTAGAATCAAAGATGTATTTGATGGGAGCATACTGGAAAATAGTTTGTGTTCTTGTGGTAAAAAAATGACAAGCAAAGATACATGCAAGCAGGTAATTTAAAACATATTTTCATGAATTTTCATCTATGGGTTGTCTTCTGTGTGTTGCTTACGGATAGGTTTTTATTTTTCAAGGGTATTACATATTTTATGCGTGCCTAATTAGAATACGACCAGATGTTATCATAGTTGCACCATCTCACTTGCATTTTTCCTTGCTTCTGTCTTTGTGAAGACTAATTGGGATTTAAAATGTTCCACCATATTGTTGATGTATCGTCCATGACGTGTTTTGTGGCTTTGATTG
This sequence comes from Henckelia pumila, assembly GCF_033568475.1. Lineage (NCBI taxonomy): Eukaryota > Viridiplantae > Streptophyta > Magnoliopsida > Lamiales > Gesneriaceae > Henckelia > Henckelia pumila. Next base: position 144,300,861 of record NC_133123.1, on the reverse strand, counting down.
ATGTGAAATAATCAAAATTTCAGCATTTCTGTGGAATAGTGACAGTTATGTTTCCTTTAAGTTGTTCTAATGGGATGTTATGTTGACATCATTGGGCACCAAATATTGGCTGCTGATTAATGTTTTCAAAAAATATAAATTTGATATTCAAAATATATTATATAGTTACTTTAGCGTTTGCGTCACATGCTTTGTATTGAGCAGTAGATGTTGACAGCCAATTCTAAAAAAAAACATGCTGACTGGAAAAAAAAAAGCCCGGTCCACAAATGGAGGCTTCTATGCTACACCGGGTGTTCACCCGGTGCAGCATCTGCCCTTCATGGGGCATGGGGCCCACACATTTTTGTGGGCTCCATGCCCCATGAAAGGCCAAGATCCACCGGGTGAAGAACACCCGGTGGAGCATAGAAGCTCCCGATACAAATTCCCCATTATAACGCACAACAGACAACTTGTGTGCTTCACCAAATTTGGCCGGTGCACAAACTTTTTCATAATAACAGCATTTCTTTTTATTATAATTGCTATAATTATTAACTATAGTCCTGTTTGTTTCTCATTTTTTATAATAGTACCTGTGTTGGAATATTGCATTTGTGTGAATGAAAAATTGAAGGTTGATTTTATATGAAGGGCGAGGAGTTGAATTTAAGAAGATCAAGGATCTGATTTGATACCTTCTTTTGTAGCAGTTATATAATGGTATGCACCCTGTTCTTTTGTAGCAAAATTATATGTGCTTGATCAATATGGGTTTTAACTAAGGCTGGCATACCGAACCCAAAATATCGAATTTTCGGGATACCGTACCGAAATTTTTTCGATATACAGACATTTTTTCGATATACGGAATTTTTTTTCGGTACGGTATCAATATGGATTTTTTCTATATCAAATTTCGGAATTTCAGTATCGGTACCGGTATGAATTTTTTTCATACCGATATTTTGATACGGTATACCGAAAACCCACCAGTTTTAACTGTTGTCTTTTAGGAAACGGGCTTGAGTTTCGAAAACACCTGTGCAAGAGGATGAACCTAAGGAAACTGAGACGTGTTTTTTACTCTTGACCAACTGGGTTTAATCAATTTTTACCCTGAATCTGGTTTGAGTATTTGTGTTTATTGAATTGGCGTGGAGAGGTCCCTGCCACTCCGATTCGAGATCATTCTTGCTGGCCGCCGTTTCCCTACTGAAGAGCTGGATATTCTGTTTTGCAGTGTGTGTTTGATACATCTGGTTGCTGTAACTGAGATTTGTCTCATCTAGCAGCAGTGATGATATTATATTGTAGTTTTGTACAATAACTTGCGAACAATTTCTTAACTTGAATGTATTGATGTTCACAACCTTGGCTGTTTGTGTTGATAGATTAGCAACAGGTGATTGTATAATGGTGTGATTTATTTGAGTTAAGAATTTGTGAAAATGACGATGCATCAAGTATTATTGTCGCCCAAGTTGGTTTTGATGTCACTTTCACTTGCATTGACCCATCGTGAAGTGATTTGAAAAAGCTATAACCAATGCATATGATAAAATCTGTAGTGAACAGAACAATTGTGGATGCTACTGTCTTCTTTTGGACCCTTTTTGTTCCTCACCTCCTATTGTGAACCACTCTCTTTATTCCTTTTCAAGCACTAAGGTAAGAAAAATGCAACTCGCCATTTTCAATTATTCAGCTTGGATTCTATGTTTATAAAGATAAGATTCATAAATTATCATCTCTAAGAAGGCCTAATTATAAACAAGGGCTTCATTAAATCCTTTTCATGTCAGGCTTCTTCCAATTTCTTTGACTAAGATGATGAAATTGTACATTTGCCCATTTCTGTAATCTCATCTCTTTTCTATTTTCATTTCCATAATTTTCTTTAATCATACTTTTCATTTTGATTCTTGTTGTTTACAGTTTACTGATATTCACTAAACTAATTTACAATTTATTATTGCACTATGCGACCACTTCATGAAATAATTACTGCTAATTAAATTTCAATCTTTTTGAATGTTTTTTTAAGGTATCCTTTGAATGCTTGTCAGCTGTATAACATTGATATTTGAAGGAAATACTGGGCAGGTAGGTTAGTTGATTAGATATTGTGGACTTCTCGATGATAACTAAAAAAAAGATAAAAAATTTGATGAAACGTTTCTTGGAAAAATTAAGTGATAATTGGCTTTATTTTGGAAAGTAAGGATATACATGTGGAATTGTAGGATGAAATATTTTTAATCTATAGTCGGAATTAAATTTTTTTTAAAAAAAAAGTGAGGAAAAAGAAATAATACAGGGGTATTTTGAATACATTAAAAAATAAACAATATTAATCAATCACATTAAAACACGTATCAAATATCAATGTTACAATTTTTGTACACATGTTTTAATTATTATTATTATAGCTATCAACCCAAACTGTACATAATATATACTCGCATAAAAAATGACAAGCATGACTATATATAGATTAACATCAAGGAAAAAAGATTTGATCAACACTAGCTAGAATCAGGTGGAGGAGAATTTTCACATTTATCTGTGGTTATTATAATGAAATGAAATATTAGTGGCCTAAATATCTTTGTACGTAGTACAACTGAGGTGTGGCGGGATGTGAATTAATTAAAAATGGAGATTTATGGGGACAAAAAAGAAAACAAGGGATATGGAATATGGTGATTTGGATTATGTGGTCCAAAATATATGTTCCACGGGACTATTAATTCTTAGGACCATAAGAAGAATAATAGAAATGTCAAATTCATTGGTTTGAGAGGCAAACACATGATTTTTCTAGAAAATGATCGTTCGTTCGTATGTACGTACATGTATGCTTGCATTTTTATATTGTTTTGTGTAGGAGAGAATTCAAAGATTTGTAACCTTGAAAACGGATAACTACTATGAATAGATACTTTTCACTTGATCAAACAAACACACACTTGATGAATAAAAACAAGAAGAAAAATTTGAATTTTTATTAGTTCACAAGATGCAAACGTATCACTGAATTTTATAATATGCCTGCCGGATAAGGTTCGACATGCATCCATACATATCCGATCCTTTTTGACATGCCATGCAACACTTTATAATCATAGTAATTTAGAAATATATTGCAATTAAAGTAAACATGGAATGAAACATATAATCATATATAGATTAATTTTTAATTAGTATCATTCACATGTAATACGTTATACGTGCGCGAACATTGATCCTCAAATTATATGTGTATTATCGATTAAATATAAATTTCTTGATTAATTTCCCCATCACGTGAGCAATTTGATCCATTTACTATGCCCAAGGGAAAGGCAAACTAAATGTGTTCCACGTCGAGCAAAAGCTTCCACTATCCTCCTTATTGCATTATTTAATTTAACAATAAACAAATAAACACCCGAATCAATTTTTATCATAATTTATTCTCACACCTTTACTCACTATATATATATACACTCTATATTACGTTGATTAAACATTTCTTATAATAGTTTTTTTTTTTGAAAAAGACACGCTGAGTTTCTTATATCATAGAGTCGTAGTACCCCTTCTCTTCATTAAGTTAAAATTTAATGCATATACATGAGAACAAATTGTTTGGTGTGGGTTAGGGATTTGTTGCATGATATATATTTAATTTAATTAAATTAATTTAAAAAACGTTGGGTTGAAACCATTAATTGTTTAATCTACACTAATATTTCGGTTACAAGACGAAATGTAAATTTAGGTGGACCCGTGATACGATTTGGATCGATGGAATTCGTTGATTATATTATTATTCTTTTGCTATTAATGATATCCCACCCTGAACACGAATTTCCATCTCATGCAATTTATACTTTATTACCAAACAAATAATAATAATATAATACTACGAATGATGTGTCTATCATAATTATTTTTGGTAAATTGATATTCATATAACTCTTATTTAATTGTAATTTTACCATTTGGTCATTCTTTAATTTTATAATAACTATGATAGTACTTTATTTTCATATAAATAAAATTAAATACAAAAAAAATATTGATTAAGTTTCAAATAAAATTTTCAAAAATGGATTTATTCATAATAAAATAGGTTTCTTTTGATACGAGAGATCGATTAGAGATCGACTCATTATCTATATGTATAGAAAAATATTTTTGACATATAATATTTCATAAATTTATGAAATAAAATCGATCATTGATGTATGCCGACTTGGTGAGAAACAATTTTGACCTCGTGATAATCAATTTTAATAATGTGAATATTGTTGTGTGGGGCCTTTAAAAAATGTGTATATAAAATGCCTGAGAGTGTGGAGTGAAGGAAGCGTTGATGTTGAGTCTCCTTGCTTGTCCAGTGCACGCATATGTATGATGTTTTACGTATAAATACGTGTATTGCCATGCTTCTCTCTCTCTCTCTCTCTTCTCCGAAAAGTAGTGTTGTGGAAATAGGTGATTGAAATTCGGGTGTCTGGTTTGAACAGAATCCCAATACATCTCCTATCTGTATACGTACGTTCGGTTTTGGTTTTGGAGGTATAAATAGGGTTTGGGAATGAGGATGATTGGAGAAGACGAAGAGGAAAAAGAGCAGATCAGAAACGACGGAGACGTGGGGGATAATAAGAAAACGGTGTCGCTTCCGCATAAGAAGTGCACTCCGCCGGTGGTCCCGGCTTTGAAACTCGTGGTTGTGGGATATGCTCTCACGTCTAAGAAGATTAAGAGCTTTTTACAGCCCAAGCTTGAAGGCTTGGCCAGGTATTTCCTTCTCATTTTTATTACAATCTCGCTGATCATATTTCCTATCATTTTCATATTATTTCTAAATTAATACATCTGTTTAAAAGGACATTTATGTGTATTTGTGTGCCTTCCTTTTCAGTATTTTGATTTTAATCTGATTTTGTCCCCTACTTTTTTATGCTGGATATAAAGCGCTTCTTCACATTGAAATTGTCCCTGGGGGTCGGTCGGTTTTGTAGCTTTAGATGTTATGCAAGTCATTTCTTGGTAACTTGAGCTTGCTTATGGTTATGTGTTTACTTGAGTATTCTAAACGGAATCTCCTATTTGTGGCGTGGCCTGAACTACACAAGTGTGTGGAACAGAAGGATATTTTAATTTTGACAGAAAACTTGTGCCCACAAATTGAAATCATTTTTGTATATATTCTATGTTCCTCGTCATTCTCCACCCTGTTTTTCTGGTACCAAGATAGCCTTATACTTGTTGCCACCTTTACGACGTTGTGAGCTGTATCAGTGCTTGAAGCCTGGAAGTTTGGTTGTCAAATTGAAATTTATAGCTGTCCTTCTATTTTCTCCAGCTGTTTTATCTTAACTTCCGGTTTGTGCTTTGACCGGAAGCTTTTTACGGTCTGGATTAGAAAATAGGTTTGGTATCTATCAGAATAAATGCTTGATGGTTATTATGAGTCCAAAACGGTAAAATGCGCAACTTGGTTTGGCATCAATACTTTTTTTTTTTTTTGGCAGAGAAGACATAAAAGGAAATGCTGTATAACTTTTGACAAATTTTTATTTGACTAAAAATAACACGCAGCATAGACATTTTTTTCAATAATAATATGTCACGACGAGCTGTGGTTGTTCACTATCACATGGAATCAAAACACTGGAGATTATCATTTTCTAATTGCTTTTGGTTATACAAATGCAGGAACAAGGGGATTCTTTTTGTTGCAATCGACCAAAGTAAACCCCTTTCGGATCAAGGTCCTTTTGACATTGTGTTGCATAAAGTGAGTTTGCTTGTGCCCCTTTACGGCTTTACGACCTTGTTTATAAAAGTAAATCCTGCTTTTTATCCTATTTGGTGTTCTTACAACTCGAGCACAGTATTGATGCATCTCACATATACTTCCTGTGCAGTTATCTGGAAAGGAATGGCGACATGTGCTTGAGGTTGATCTCATTATTGAATATCTGCATCGTTTCCTAACTTTCCTTAGATTATTTTTATGCATTCAGAAGTTACGGTTGGATGATACATATAAGCATCTTAGGAAATTAATTGCGTGATTCACGATGTTATGGTTTGGACTTTGGAGAGTGCTTTCTCTGACTGGTAGGCGACCTTCTTGCCCTAAACCTTGTCTCATCCAACTTAATTTGCGGTGTGCAAATCACTGTCACAATGAATCATGACTCGGTAATTTTGGCTGTAGCCTCAAAAGTTCAGAAGAGAGGATGTCCACTTGCAATGGATCATTGGTGGATTTCTCTTTTGGAAGGGTTATCAGACATTTTCATTTCTATGCCTGCTGGGCATCAGTGGCTTTATCTTTGGGTTCTCTTTTCTGATGTCACCACCATCACCACCACCGTTGCACCCCTGAGAGCGCTAACCATTTTTGTCTACAGTAAATCTTTTCAATGTTTGTCATTCCATATAATGCGTGTTTTTTAAATCCTGCTTGTTTTCTGCATACTGGGGTCTGTGGTGCTGGGTTTCCAGGTGGGAGTGCGAGGAGGATTGGTCCATCTGTGGTATGTGTGGCAAGGAGAAAGACCTTTAACTTAAAAGTGGTCTAAAGAATCTGTTGCATAAGTACTTGTACAAGAATGCAACACAAAGAATTCTATTTTTTTTTTAAGAATATCCTTAGAAGAAAGCCGAGCACTATGTTGCACACTACACGAAAGATAATGATGGATCAGTGTGAATACAAACTTCTTCGTAGTTAGCGCCAATCCTGAGCATTAAGGTTATTGTCTTAACTTTGGGGTTAAGCTACACTAACTGCTAATACACGCACTCAAGAAAATACATATTGGACATTTGGACATATTCCAGCCTTCCAAAATTGTTTGGAGATCACAACTGTTTTTTCACTCTCCGATAGTTTCTTTTTATCTTTTTATGTTTAACTTAATATTATTATATATTGTGGGGCTGGACTAGCAGTTAAAGAATATGGTCAACCATCTTGGAATTTTGTCTGAATACAATAGCAATCTCTTGTGTGTTGCAGCAATACAGTCAGAATGGATGAAATAAAAATAACTAGCTATTTTGAGGTTTGTGCACTAGCCACTAGGGGCAAAAAGCCGTCTTGATTAATCAGGTACAGGAGAAGTCCACACTACATTGGACCAGCTCTTCACATTTCTCACTTGCGGAGGAAGTGAGGATAAAATGTTGTAACCATGATTCTATGCCGGACTTTCATGCAAAATTGATAGTTGGATAATGCACTTGCGATGTTCTCTGTGCTTTGTTTCTATTTTTCTCCGGTTCATATTTCACTGATTTTCTCATTTAATGTTTCTGAATTCTTGGTTGGGGTTGTAGATTGGGAAGAGACGGAGTATGTTAAATTTTTTCCTGTTGATTTTTAAATCATTTTTTACTAGGCCTGAATGTAACAGTGTGCCTAAGGGTCCTTTCTAATCGTTATTTTACACCTGTTGAAGGATTACCGGCGTACACATCCTGAGGTGACGGTTCTTGATCCTCCTGATGCCATTCAGCATGTGTACAATCGTCAGTCCATGCTTCAGGATGTTGCTGACTTAAATCTGTCGGATCCTTGCGGTAATTTTATAGATATGCCTTTCAATAGACTGGGTGTTTCTTTGGAGGTTTTTGCTTTTCCTTTTCATGGTGGAGAAGCAATGCTGTGGGCATAAGAAATCTGATCTGCTAACGTACCAGTTTCTGGCCATTTTCAGATTTATGACAAACTTATCAAAGTTAGATGCTAGTGCCATCATGGTTTCACTTCCATTTTCAGGAAAAGTTCGCGTCCCTAAACAGTTAGTTATCAAGAAAGATCCATCATCTATACCGGAGGCAGTGAACAAGGCTGGGCTGAGGCTACCTATTGGTATATTCTTTTGATATTTGCGCCAACTCAATTTTTTCTGGTATAAAGCAATTTATACTTCCATGCAAGTGAGCAGGACTTAGGAGATCTTTTCATGAATTTATCCTCATTTTGATGTGCATGTGTATCATAATTGGTCTATGAATGTTTCAGTGGCAAAGCCGTTGGTTGCCAAGTCACATGAGCTGTCTCTTGCTTATGACGAGTGCTCACTCCAGAAGTTGGAGCCCCCTCTAGTTTTGCAGGAATTCATTAATCATGGTAGGATTCCATTGTCATGTTTATCAACTTCCCTGTGCTTATCATAAAAAAATCACCCATGTGCCACCTACTCTTTTATTCAATTTGTAGGAGGTGTACTCTTCAAAGTTTATATTGTTGGGGAAGCAATAAAGGTGGTCAGGCGTTTCTCCTTGCCTGATGTCAGCAAGCGTGAATTATCAAAGAATGTTGGTGTTTATCGCTTTCCAAGAGTATCTTGTGCAGCTGCATCTGCCGATGAAGCAGACTTGGATCCTGGTATTGCTGGTGAGCATTTATTTTTTGACCATATAGACTTTTGGTTGCAAACTACTCTGTAGAACCACAGTTTAGTGTGAGTGCTGTCAGCTGTGGAGTGCACTTCCTTTATGGCCCCTGAAACAATGTTTCATATCCCTTACAAACAATTGATCATTAGTTGAGTTGGTTATTATTTTCTGGTTGCATTGGCGTTTGAAAGGATAATCACCTATTGCTTTACCATCTTTATCAGAGCTTCCTCCAGGGCCATTACTTGAGAGACTGGCCAGGGAACTGCGTCGACGACTGGTACTTCCAATGCTCTTTTTTATATCTGTCCATATTGATTCAAAAAAACAATTATATATATATATATATATATAGCTTTGATCAGGGTGCAGGATTTTCGTGGGATATTTGTTGATTATTATTATACTTATGCGCATGTGATAGGGTCTTCGATTATTTAACTTAGATATGATTCGAGAACATGGAACTGAAGACCGCTATTATGTGATAGACATCAACTATTTTCCAGGTATGCTATATAGCCTTGTGAATCTAGTTGCATCTTAAAGATTGTGTTGGAAAGAATCAAAACGACGAGGGAAAGTTGCAGCATTGTGGCGGAACAAGAATTAATTAATTGTGGTCTTAACTTGGAAAAACACTTTTTTGTATGAGCAGCAAGGTTCTAAAAATGTGAAGGGCCTACCTACAGTGTTGGTTCTTACATGCTTCCACAATTTGCAGGGTATGGAAAAATGCCAGAGTATGAGCATGTATTTACAGACTTTCTTCTAAGCTTGGTACCAGGCAAATAGAAACCAGGACCTGGCCAGAGGGGTGTAAATGAGCCTGTGTTGTGCAAGGTGATGCACCAAAACAAACATTTGCGACACTGGATAGAGGAGAAACATGACTTATGCATTGCATCACTATATGTGCTGGCCAATGCATTGATATGATTGTTTGCACCATTCCTTTGCAGTTCTCACCCATCCATGGCAATACTTTTGACCATATCGAAGGCAACATTCTGGAAAAGGTCCAATGCTGTGGAAAACCATTTGTTTATTGCTTAGTTTGCTGCTCTGATGCTTTTTAACATGTTAGATGAGATTAGACTGAGTAGTAGGTGGTGGAATTAATATGTGGCTCGATGTTAATAGTTTGCTAGGTAATAATCGTTTTAGGGTCTTTTAAGGTGGTGTGCTGTCATTCTCGTTCTCCTTGTATATTCTTCTTTGTCGAGCCGTTTGTAGACAATTTCTCTCATATCACATTTGCTTATTTCTAGTTTTTAGTGGTTAAATCCACATTTCAAATATTTCATGTGGGGAGGCGATTTCTGCCTTTGGTTCTTTGCTTTCCTAAAGTTGTGTTGGATTGCGGTTTACGGTTTGAGAATAATGGCGATATATGTGCTGCTCGATCAATGCCAAATCTATAATAGTACTCTGTTTTAAAGTATATTGTTTTGCTTCAATTTTGAAACTAATTTTTTTTTTAACCCAGTCTATCCAAATACAAATTAATATTCCTAAGATGATTAAAATTAGGTGTTTTAGGCTATGAAGTATTTTATTTTATGATTAAAAGTAAAATCATTGTTTTATATATAATATGATGCGTATTCATTAAACAAAAATTAGGTCATGTTGGCTTCTAGAAAACCTGCAGGTGGCTCCGAACTTCAAAGTTAAACTATCTTTGAGAATCTCAAATAAAAATGAAGCTTGTGTAACTAACAGAGATGGAATAATAGTAATGAATTTGGTGAAAATTTATTAGGAACCGAACAAATTGCGTTAATTTAGAAATGGGCTAGGGCAGCGCATTTCGTTGAGGTACACACGATGTGGAGGCGCCACGTTCCCTAGTAGAGTGGAAGCCAAATAAAGCCCCCACATTCATCACACCAGCAAATGAATTTCACTCAACATTTTTTAAATTTTTTAGAGTGGAGTGGTGTCATTAATTAATTAATTAGTAGGTATCTAGAACAATAATTTTTCATAGAACTAAATAGAAAATTCGTCTTGAGATCGTTTCACGCATTTTTGTGTTAATTAATCTATAATTTTTTGTTTAATCACGTAGATTATTTGGAAAAACAATTTTTTATTCAAATAATGCTTGTAAATATTTTCAAAACTTATTTAAGAAAAAAAGATATATTTTTATATATATATATATATATATATATATATATCTTTCATTATTTTACTTATATAATTTATTTCGATAAAGGGTTGAAAAATTCATTTTAACCTATTTTTACAGGTATTACCTCATGATAAATTAAAGGGTTTTTATTTATCAATAAATGCGGAATCCATTAAAAAGCAATGAACTCTATATTTATTGATAAATATCCATCATTAAGATAGTATAACTTACCCGAAAAAAGGGCGTCAACTTCTGTCCTAACTGGCATACAGACTACAGCTGTAATCCATTATTATCAATTTTGAGTAAACAGCGGAGGGGGAGCTCAGCCTCGCCTCGCCTCCATTCCATCTCTGCAGCTGCTCATGGATCCGTGTCCCTTCGTGCGGATTACGGTGGGGAATCTCGCCTTGAAAATCCCCGCCCCGGCCAAGCCAGCTCGCTCCGCCGTCCATCCTACGTCTTCCCCGTGTTTCTGTCTTATTCAACTCAAAGGATTCTCTCCTCCGCAAACCGCCGTCGTACCTTACATTCCGCCCGATAACACTCAATTTCCCGACTCCAACTCGCTCACCCACGCTGCTAGCTTTCACCTCAGCAAATCCGACCTCGACAAACTCACCGGGAAATCTTCCCTCTTCTCCACCTCCATTAAACCTTGCCTTAAAATTTCCGTATACTCCGGCCGCCGCGGCCCGACATGCGGCCTTAGTTCCGGGCGTTTGCTGGGGAAAATCTCTCTGCCGTTGGATCTGACTACTGCGGAATCGAGGCCTGTTATTTTTCATAATGGATGGGTTAATGTGGGAAAAGAAACCAAGTGTGTGGCGCAGTTTCACTTGAATGTAAAGGCTGAGCCCGACCCCAGGTTCGTCTTCCAGTTCGACGGAGAGCCCGAATGCAGCCCCCAGATTTTCCAAATTAGAGGGAATATTCGCCAACCGGTTTTCACTTGCAAGTTCAGTTTTCGTGCCGCCGACCGCAATCAGCGCTCCAGGTAAATCTTTAACTGCAAATAAATCCCCTTCTTTTAATTTTTGCAATATTGTTTGTATCAGAATCTTGACACTTTACACTTGAATTGGTATATAAAAGATTAAACCAACAAAATAAAAAAGAGGTTCCGAAGTATGGATAGTCAAAGAAATATCTGCATTTGGTTGTCAAGATTTTCCAAGTCACAGTTCCCGTTAGAAATAAAGCATGAATCCATAACGTTACAGCGATATCTATTGTGTTATGTACTCTCTTTCAGCTTAGCATTGTGGTCAATTTCTTTGTTGATTAATTTAACATCTGAGAAAAAAAGCCCATCCCTTGCTTTGCTTAAAAGCTTTTAGCGACAGTACATAATTCCTGAAGCTCCATTCCTGATTTCTTAAGGTCTTTACCGCCGGAGCACAGTACCGGTGCAAGAGGGTGGCTGAGTTCCTTTGGTAGTGAAAGAGAGAGGCCGGGAAAAGAGAGGAAAGGGTGGTCCATAACAATTCACGATCTCTCTGGTTCGCCCGTGGCTGTGGCCTCAATGGTGACACCTTTCGTGGCTTCACCTGGATCAGACCGTGTGAGCCGATCCAATCCCGGTTGCTGGCTCATTCTCCGTCCTGGAGACAGCACCTGGAAGCCATGGGGCCGCCTCGAGGCTTGGCGTGAGTGCGGCACTGCTGATGGCCTTGGCTACAGGTTCGAGCTCATTCCGGATTCAGCTGCCACAGCGGGCATTGTTTTAGCTGAGTCAACTCTCAGCTGCAGCAAAGGTGGGAAGTTCATTATTGATTTGACTGGGAAAAGCAACTCCAACCCAGCACAGGTTAATGGGCGAGCAACACCGAGCAGCACCACTGCGTCTCCGTCTCCGGTGTGCAGCCCCAGGAGCAGTGGGGATTTTGGGTACGGGCTGTGGCCATACTGCATGTACAGAGGGTTTGTGATGTCGGGCAGCATAGGAGGTGAGGGACGCCGCGGCAGGAAAACGACGCCCTTGGTGGAAGTGAGCGTGCAACACGTAAGCTGTGCGGAGGATGCGGCGGCATTTGTTGCTTTGTCGGCCGTCCTGGACTTGAGCCTGGACGCATGCAGGCTTTTCTCTCATAAGCTTCGCAAAGAATTGCGGCCGGAGCAGGATTTACCGTTGTAATATATTGATTTGGTGAAAATTAACTCTTCATTTAGTTTCACTGGTTTTGTGTGTATTTTTTAGGACTAACAAAACCTAGGATTGATGGATGTACATATGGAGCAAAAAGCAGAGAGAGGGGCAGAAAAATTGAGGGGGAAGGAAGGCACGCTGTATTTTTAACAAAGTGTGTGGCTTGTGAATTTTTACTGTTGTTTCTTGTCCAGAGTGTATTTGTCAATTCTTACTTTTCTTTCTCTTATTTTGAAAATCTCGAGCTGTGGTTTTTTGAATTAAAGCAATAACTGGCGTTATTTTCATACATAGTCTTGGATCGATAAATATTTGTTGGATGGGTTTATGTATTTTTCGGTTTATTCTATGCTGCACCGGGTGTATGTGGGCCCGGGCTATTTAGACGGTAGATGCTGCACCGGGTGAAATTACCCGTGGATCATAGAACTTCCCGTATTTTTCTTATCAAGTGAGTGGGAAAGTTAATTATGTGGGGCCCGGGGGCCGGGCTATTTAGACAGTAGATGCTGCGCCGAGTGAAATTATCCAGTGGATCATGGAACTTCCCGTATTTTTCTTGTCGAGTGAATGGGAAAGTTGGTGAGAGACGTGCGTGCACGCAAGGTTTTGTTGGCTTAGCTGTATTTGCTTTAAGAAGGGAGAGTGGTTTCAAATTAATAATATGATGTTGTTTGAATTGACCAAAACGTTTCCACTGATGGGGACTTTACTTTTATAATCCTTCATGAATAATTCCTCCGTATCTGATAATAAAGCAACAGTTTGATGGATTCTTTCTTATCATATGTGTTTGGCATGCAAATTAATATTGTGATTGTGATTTCATTCAGCCCCCCCACTCGACCACATTGTTATTCTCATGTTCAGGTTTTAAATAATATACATTGGAAAAAGAGTGACGATGCTTCATTTATTTGCCTTTTCTTATAATAATTAATACATCAAAGTTTAAAATAATTAGAAATTTAACTAATTTAATTATTTTTAAATATTTGTTATAACATGACTAATATTATAACAAATTATTTAATTGTTCTTACTATTAATATATTATCGTATTTAACAATAATAATATCATCGTCACTAATCTTTTTTTAATAATCAAATTAGTATTACTATTTTAATTATCACAATAAATGCACAATTTATATTAGTATTAAAACTTTATAACTTTTTAAGTGAACAAAATCTCGGTATTAATCTAAAATATCGGTTACGCCAATATACATTATTACTATTATTATTAGTAGTAAAAAAATCAATTGTTATTGGGCTTATTTAACATTGAAATTTCAATTAGTACCGTTTGTTTGTTTTGGGCCAATTATTACTGGGCTTATTTAACATGGAAATTTCAATTAGTACGTTTGTTTGTGTTGGGCTAGTTTTTTTTGTTTTTTTTAGAATTGTTTGTGTTGGGCTTTAAACAGCATCAGATACCCAATCTATAAAACCCAACTGCATCTTCATCGTTTATAAAACTTCAATTATTATTTACCCTCTTTTATTTATATTTATTTATTTATTTATATTTGTGTACTGTTTGCCATCTTCATCGGTTTCCCCTCCCCGTCAGAAGATGAAGTTACTAGGATGGTGGCTGATGCTTGTGGGCACGCTTCGATTGGCTTCTGTTTGGTTCGGATTCTTCGACATTTGGGCTCTTCGCCTTGCCGTTTTCTCCAAGACTACCAGTCTGTTGTTTTCCTTTTTTTTGGTATTTTTATTATTTAATGGATCGCGAACTCAATTGATTTTTAAGCGTTGAGCTCGATTTGTTTGAAATGACTTCAAAAGTTTTAAGTTTTATGAACTTTTATCTTGATGTGAACAATATGATATATAATCATTTCGGCACTGGGTTGCATCTCCTAGATATTCATTTTAATGAAGGCTTCTGAGCTCCAACTGTTGGTTGTGCTGTTTAGTCTCCCAAACAGACGTTTCGTCTTTGGAATAGTGTGAGAATTTAAGTTGAATAAATCCCGCATATTTATAAATTTAGAGTGCAATGTATAGTATTGATAACATAGATCTAATGTATGGAAATATAATGACCTGTGAAACATGACGAAATGTGGATCTGTTTCTAGACTCTAGAGTAGGTGTATAGGAGAGGAGATACCTTGGGCGGTGGACATTCTTGCCAAAGGTTTTATGTTTCATATGTAATGTAATGAAGGAGTCGAACTTGATTCTGCAACTTTGATGATATGCCATTCATTAAATTATTTCTTGATCCGCATTGATATTTGCATTGTGTTGGCATTTAGACAAGGTTTTCCTTCATAATTTCAAACCACGTGTACCATAAACTTTCCCAATAACCATTTTCTGGCAATAACATTTGTTACATTGCAGTGAGTGAGGTTCATGGACGGACATTTGGAGTTTGGACACTGCTGACTTGCACCCTTTGCTTCCTTTGTGCATTCAACCTTGAAAACAAGCCTCTATATTTGGCCACATTTCTATCGTTCGTCTATGCATTTGGTCATTTTTTGACGGAGTATCTGATTTATCACACCATGGCTATTGCCAATCTGACAACTGTTGGTATTTTTGCAGGTAATGCTTCCACAAATGAGTAACTTTATGTATGCTTTCACTTATTTGGACTGTACATCATATTGTTTTCTCATATTTCATTGATGCATAATGAATTTCATCAAGTCGGAGGTACTTTTTCTTTCTTTTTTTTTTTTTTTTGGGTAGGATGGAAACATCCACAATTGCATCAGTTTTCTCCCCTCAAGTAATTGCATCTTCTTTGAGATATGAGGGTCATGGGCTTAGTCTGTATGTGTTTTCGTACTCATTTGGATAGTTCAGCCAAATGATGTTACTCAAAACTCGATGTTTCTGCATTTGTCGACACCTAGTCAAAGTTTGGACCTTGATTGAAATGTGCTTATCAATGATGCTATACATGAATTTTAGTCTGGTATAAATGTTATCTTGAAATCATTTCTCTCATAATTTGTATGGTAATTCTTTATGTTGTGGATACTTGTGTAGCAAATACTTTGAAATAGTTTTAATTAGAAAGAGTAAGAAAATAATATATTAGTTATGCGTTTGTAGGCACATCCATCGTATGGATGTTATTGCAGTGGAACTCGTATCAGCCCCTCAAGAGTAAACATTCGTAGACGTGACATCAAGTGTTTCCATTAAACGCTGTTATGCTTCTTTGGAGCTGGAATGTTCTTGACAATTAACATCTTTGTAAGCATCCATTGGCCTTGTACAAACAGTTGAATGCAATTTTATGAAACTTCATTTGCTTAAAACAGATCTTCCGAAACTTATGATTGCTGTTGTTTAATATTTCATAAGATTTTATCGAATCGTTTATTTTGTTTTTCTAATGTGGGCACTGAAAGCATGAGGTGACTGAACACTGCTACTCCAATATTTATCTGATACTATTTAGTTTTATGTGGTATTTGTTACCTTCTCTATTTGCCCCAAATTATAACACTCTCCCTTAGAGCCATTCTTCTTTACAAACCTACTCAAAACAACTAACTTACAATGTAATGTGTAATTGTTTATTATGTCCGTCTATCTAAGAACTTATCATCTGCATCCTCCGTAAGTTTCCTGTGAGCTAGCTAAAACTGGGTCTTTGGCTCATTCCATTTCCGAACTATGCTACGAATTTTGTTTCGCAAGGTTTTCGCGTGGTTTCTACGGATTTTTTTCGGTCTTTGAGGCTATATATCTCCAGTCGGATGCTAAGATAGCATACAATTTTCTCCTCCTTGACTGGAATTACTTACGAGACAGTACCGTCAACATAAAATTAAATGTATTGATTAAACTTTTAAAGTGATAAGTTTAATGATTGAAAATAATAAAATTCAATATTTTCAGATTAATTGGTAAACAATTTAATTAGTAATTTCAATTAATTAATTATATAAATTAATTAAGCTTAAAATTTAGTAATGTGTTAATAAATATTTTATGGAATAAATTAGTTGTAAATAAAATAATAATGAGTATTTTTGTACTATTCTCTATGTCTCGATTATATAGTCATATTTTGTTTTTCACACAGATTAAGAAAAATTAATTGGAAAATCAAATTTTATATAAACATCATATTTTATCTTTATTTAATGTATTAAAAATTATTGCATGATTTTCAAAGTGTAGTTAATAGGGGTATATTATTAAAAAAAAATTACTAAATATTTTATATGATTATATATTTGTGACAAACAAAAAAGAAAATGTAGACAATATAATTGAAACGAATGGAGTATATTTTTTAGAGTAAATATGAATTGGATATGAGACCCAATTTGTCTATTTTCAGCTAAGTTGTTGGTGTAATTAATTAATGGCCCGACGCGACGTGATTCTTGATGCAAATTGAAATATATAGGTCTTTAGGATAAATACTATAGTTTTTGAATTATAAAACCATAAAAAAAAAAAACTCGAAAATGTCTCGTCTCGTATTTTATTAGATTAAATTAAATTAAATTAAATTAAATTAAATTAAATGTTGTTATAATTACTGTTGGTGCACGTGAACCAAAATGTTGTTGGTCTAGAGTTAGACCACCTATAAAAATATAGTATAGGGGTTGGAGTAATATAGCTAGTAGCTTTTCTTAGACATCCATTATTTTTATATATTGTATTTTTCTGGTCCAATTGAATTATGAAATCTTGTAAAATACGAAAACCAGAACAGGACTGCATGCCACTGTGCTGTACTGTTACTGACACTCGATTTATTTATTTATTTGTATTCATCATATTAAATTTCACCCCCTTCCCTTTTTCTTTTAATATGTTAACCTATTTATTTCTACACATGCCACGTTAGATTGAGATATATAGGTATATTCTTGTTTTTCTATGTTATTTACAAAAAAAAAAAAATTGAAATAAAAATTGTTTCCCTCACATTCTAATGTTTTTTGAATAAGATACTATAATGAAATAAAATCATTTAATTAGAATGAGACAGTCTAATGGAATTTGGTGTGGGTGAATACCATAAACATAATGAATGACATGCAATTTTACTTCGATTCTGTATTTTGTAAAATGTTTTTACAATACCACACGTCAATTAGATTTCTAAGATATATTAAATTTTAATCAAAGATTATATTATTTTTTTGGATAATGAAAACAAACAATGTGATTTATAAATTATTCAATAAACATAAACTTCACCCAAAAAAAAAATCAAAATACAAATCACACCATCAAAACTCCTAATATCACATCATTGTCCTTAACAGAGCAGAGTGCCAAAGCTGGTAATGGAGACCAAAATGTATCTAGCACCCAAAAAAAAAAAGGAAAGAAAGAAAGAAAGAAAGAAAGAAAGAAAGAAATGCCAACAAAGGCATTACATTGCTACTCAATAACTTGCTTAATATGCACAATTGAGGCCAAAAAAAAAAAAAAAAGAGGAAAGAAATTGTATGCGATGTAATAGACTAAATAGCATGGAATATTCAAGGATTGAGAATGAAATCTCCGCATTTACACTTCCAACGCATAGGCTTGTAATTAGAAATGGCATCATAATATGCATGAAGGGCATCAAAATTGCGTCCTTTGGAGTGATGAAGATATGTTCTGAATCTCATGGAATTAGGTGAAATGGGGACTTGAACTGCCTCGCAATGCCCACAGCTTGTGCACATTCTTTCACATCTGGGGGGCCTTGATCCTATTCCTATCAGCAATCTCACTTTACTTGTTTTTTCTTCACCATTCATATTTCTACTCTGCACCTACATATATATATATGATCCCGGCCATAAACAACAGTACTATACACTTGTATATATGATTAAGCATTCCTAGCTTGCTGACGTTATGAATTGTTAGCTAGTAAGAGACCATTTATAAAAACTCACCTGATCGGTTAAATCATGAGAGAACTTTCCAAATTGTCTACCTGAATTCAATTCAAACATGCAACCACTTAAAATTAGAAACTTCACTTGGAAATAATTATTCTTTAAAAGATGCATGGGAGAGATAGAGATCACTCACCTTCAAAACCGCGCGACATTAACATTAAACCTGCAGATATGGCTAAGAACACGAAGAATTTCATGCAGGCCATGGATTTTCTTCTGTTCATGATATGTAACATATATTATGGGGTAGAATATAATGACACAAAAGTGGAAAGTTCAAATTTGAGTCAAGAAACAAACTACTTGGTTGATTATAATATGCTCATGGTATGGAATATTGGGTGCATTAATAATGATTGAATCTGGAAGACAAAATGAACTGCAAAAAGATGGACAAAGAAAAGAACTTGAGAATGGATCCGAAAAGGGAAAAGACCTTTGGTACTGTCACAAAAAACAAGCTGCAAAGAGGTTCTGATAAACAAGTACTACTGAATTTAATTAATGTACATGGACAAGGAAAGGGTTAACCAAATAAAAAAATAATGCATGGAGCCTCCCAGAAAATGACGTGTGAATGACGACACTTGTGGCCTTTCGTTTTCAATTCATGCATTTCTTCCTACCTTCTGTCTCGTGAATTAATTATTGTATTCCTACTACGTACTCCAATTGCATTTCTTTCGAAATTAATTTTTTTATACTCATTTTAGCCAATTGTCACATTCCTCATCACTTGTCGAAATGAAGTTGAAGGAAAGCATACACAGTTCATGATTTGGGAGATGAAAAAACTTCAACAAGTGATTCATGATTAGTAATTGTCGTATTTCCAAATTATTTTTTTTATCAATCATATTTCTTAATGAAAACATAGTGACGTACGTATCATTTTGAGAAGCTCAATTATATTTTTTAAATTCAAAATCCATAACCTCGCACACGAAAATTCACTTTTTAGATATATTCTCTTTTGTTCTTCCTTTAACTTAGCCATGACATACGTACGTTGGATTTGTTATTTGAAATTAATCATGAACCATGCTTCCTTCAACTTCATTTCGGCATATTACAGTGTTTTTCTTTCTCAACTTGCGGAATATTTTTCATCCAAATCACGTCCTTTTCACCTGAATTTGTTTCATTACATATTTTATCGTGTGGCCCGTTTAGATGCAGTCACCACCATGTAAATCTCTTAGCTAGATATATTGGAATCAAAACAGATTGAGACTCGTATGTTGTCATTTTGAAAACAAATTAAGTTGTTGAGCTCAACATTTTAGATATATTACGACATTTTGTAGGACAAGATTTTCATCACGTCACATATATCAAAATCATTAAACATTTGGATTTTGAATATTTCTTCGTCACCTGCAAGCATCTCCATTACAGCAAACTAAATCTTTGATTATAAACAACACTAGAAATCAATGTTTCGATTCTTCTGTATACATACAAATAAAATACATATACACACCAAAATTTTCTTCACCGGCTTCAACATTTGGTACGTTACAAGTATGCACGCACATGCATGAATGAATCTATGCATTGCAGCCTCTACGAACCTGTATTTCTCCGTATAAGCAAATCTTTATATTTCTCTATAATTGAAAATTGTCCATCATATGTTGTATTATATCCGCGCCATGATAATTGATACAATAAGTTTTAACCTAAACACAACAAAGACAAAACGATATTGGTGTTTTCTCATTGCTACATTCAGCACTGAACAAAAGCCATACAACAACTATGTGACAAACAAACAATATATATCTGATCAGGCTTCTTCATATTTGTGGAGATTCTAATATTCACTATTATGAGGGGTCCTGGACCTACTTCTACTTCTTCATAGTTTATATGGTAGTGTTCGGGAGACCTTCTAGGAACCGAGCACTACCTATATCGATCTTCTGACCCAGTTAAAGAATTCTTTACTGAATTAGATGAAAGGGACTTGTACTATTCGATACATGCCTGAATGGTATTGTGTGCAAAAAGTCTTTGGATGCTCCCACCGAAGTTGACATCAACTCGTTCCCAAGTCAGTGTCGTTAGCCCTCTGAACATAGCCTCTACGACACGAGCAACAATTGAATGTCAGGTTTGTGAACCATGGATCCAATAATTGAATGTTAAAATAAATATCGTTCTTCGTACATATCTATCAGTTATGGTAATAACCTAATTTTTCATAAAGAACCAAACGATCACATACACCCCAGGCCAGAAACATCAACCTGATATAAACCCAAATTTTACTGTCTCAATGCAAGTTATCACATACAGTTATTTTAGATCGATGGAGTATACGGACCTTCCATTTCCCTTCTCCTGCTTCTAGCAACTTTAGCATCCGGAGAATAAACATCCTGAGGATTTGCCAATTTTGAAGGAACTTCATGGACAATATGTGGGTATCTAGCATCTTTCAGAAGATTCCGGTGCTAAGAAAATTAACACAAATCAAGAACTGTAAGATATCAGGCATGCTCAAGTATTGCCATGTATGTGCAAAAATTTTTACCTTTGGAAGCTGGTTTCGACGGCGCAATGAAGACGAACTCCACCCAACAAGGTCTATATATATGTAATGTTAAGGTAAAAGAAAATAAAATATATCAAGAGTGCTTGTCGCTATCCCTTGATTTTCGAATAAGGCTTGAACATAATCCGCTATGGTATAATACCCATAACTTTCAAATTTGGTTCAACAATACAAAGCTTCATATGGATACAAGTCATATAAGAAAATGCAGGGGAACAGATGACTATATAAATTAAAGTCAGGATACGGTCATGATGTGTATTTGCATAAGCAACGCGTCTCTTAAATGATTTCAAAGCAGATCTACATGAGTGTTGAGAACCAGAAACTTCAATAATTCGATTTGAATTAGCTCAAAACTAGAATGAACCAAAACCAACAACTCACATAAACTTAAGATCATCAGAGTCACTGCTCATCTGAAGAAGAAGAGGAGGTTTCCCATTTTCGCAATCTCTCAAGAATAAATGTCTACCAGTTCTACCAAGTAACCCTGAAGCATGTGATGCAACTTTCTCCATGGCTTTAAACCCACAGAAAACAGGAACCTGCAAGATAGACAAATTTATCAACATTTTGGTCTTTTAGTCAAGGGGATGAAAAAAAACCTAGTGGCAGACCTGTTTGTGCCCCCTGGATCCAAGATGTGGCGTTGCAGATGTAATGAAGTTCACTGGTTCGAGTCCGGCAATTTTTCCTGTTGGTGACTTTTCTTCAGATGATTCTTTCGACTCATCCAACATGCAGTCGCCATTTTCTTTACTATTTTTTCTCGTAAAATCTTGTTGATAAAGACAAGCAGCGGCGTATCTTGATACCAAGCCACCCAGAGAGTGAGCCAAAAACGAGATCTTCTGAAGATTTGGATGGCGTTTGACAACAGAAATCACCTGAAAAATTGAATCAGCCAACACACCCTTAAATCCTAGCTCCAGCCATATATTTGAATGACCAGTGAAAAGTAAAGTAGATGATTCAGGGAAATCTCAAAGAAGATTGTTCTTCGGAAATGTTTGGCAAACCTCATCAGCTAATCTCTTCCCCATAACATCAACACCATGGAATGTCAGCGTGGAGGAATTACATTCGCTACCTGCACAAAAATTGTTGGTCAAATGATCTGTTTCATTTCAAAACACCTTCTATATTTGTGTTGAATCCGTGTCCTATTTTCAGTTTAGTGTCATTTAGCTAGCGAACCTTCAGACATGAGATGATCTGGCACCAAGAGAAACAAATTAAAATTTACATAGAACTTGCTGATTTTGTCAAGTTTAGATACAGAAAAAGTTAGAGAAACCGGCTTACTAGTAAAATGTACAAAGGAACATGGTATTTTTTGTTGAACGTAAAGAAACATTAATTTACAGGAACAAATCGAAAGAGTCAGACAAAGAGGAAAATAATTTGAAAAAGGCACAAGAGCTCACAATGTACAATAACATCTTCGGGAAAAGCCTTCACAAATTGCTTCGCAGCATATCTCCAATCTTGAGCACTGCATACACAAGCCCAAATAAATATAAAACTAATCACCGAAGAGCTACATCGAATGCTCCAAAGTTGAGCGACACCAATTATTTCACTATCCACATTCATTAATCCAATCACAAAGAATATCATTTTATCTCAAATCTAATTCAACAAAGTTCTTCTCCATCTTCATTAGTTAATTGATAGCATATCAAGAAGCAGCTGTCAGTTCAACAAATAATATAATATGCAGCAAAATAACAAAGAATCAGTCGAATTACTTCATACCCAGAAAAGGGGAAAAAAGATCAAACCCAAGATCGCTCTTTTACAGAATTTGACATTGCATCATCGATATTTATTTATGACAAAAAGGAATTAAGTTGAAAATGACGGATTCAATAAATCCAAACCTTCCAATAATTCCATTGACCATAACAACGAGGTGCGTGGGTACGTGATCCTTCCCATGGCGAGAGGCTTCGACGTTGAAACTCCCGTGGATATCCGGCGCTGCAGAATCTTCGTCTAATCTCATACACCCAAATTTCGGGACAAAATAGAAACTCCTAGTCCTCTGCTTCTTGGGTTTCTTTTCCTGATTAGCTTTGGGAAAACCCATGTTAATAGTTTGGTGAGCTTCTTGTTCTGCCATATTTTCTGCACCAATATCGTTGTTGTTCACATTCATTAACTGTATGGACTTCATTAACTGTATGTATATGTATATATTAATGTCGATTGATGGTCAAAAATGGAAAATGCAGCCAGGGTCCATTCAACCGCAACCACGTCAACAATAATCTAGAAATATAACATGAAGGCAGATCTAGAATCCCCAGGAGGGGTTTGGCGATCTTTGTATTTGTTGACGGGTCAGAGCATTCATATGTAGACCTTACTTTTTTTTAACCACTTGTCTTCGATAAGTTTTTCTTAATGTCTCGTATGGCATGTTACTGTTTTTTTTTTTTTTTGTGATTTTATAATTTTTGTATAAAAAATATATAATATTTTACTAAGATGTGATATTTAGAGAGTATATATGATTTTAGAGACATAACTTAAATTTTGAAATATAGAAGAAGGAAGTTGGAGAAAAATTGAGAAAGACTCGAGGCGTTCAAGTTTAATAATAGTAAGTATTGTTGTGAAAAGTAAAAATTTATGGTAAAAATTAAAAACTCTAAAACTCAAAATATATATCAAATCAAACACTTATAAAATCTTCTCTCTAAACTTGTGTTATTTCTTCACAAATGTTGAGGTCTATTTATAGATTCTCAATTGAAAAATGTCCAAAAATAAATATGTAATCCATTACATAATCAAAAATTAAAATATCATCACATCACCATCACAATAATTTTCAATCTAATTTTAATATATAATTTCAAATACTCCCCCTTGTGATGATGATCGTGATATTACGTGTTTGTATACTGCCTCGTTAAAAACCTTACTAGGAAAAACCCAGTGGGATAAAAACCATAGCAAGAAAAAAAGAGTGCAGCCACGTAAACTCCCCCTCATGTTAATACGATCGATTCTTCACATACGCTGTAGATTTCGCATCCCAATATTATATATATGTTTTCTGAATATTGTCGTAGGAAACGCCTTTGTGAAGAGATCTGATGAGTTCTCACTTGATTGAATGTAACAGATATCAATATCTTTATTCTTCTCAAGCTCTTGAGTATAGGCAAAGAACTTTAGGGGGATATGTTTGGTTCTGTCACTTTTGATGTATCCTTCTTTCATTTGAGCAATACATGCAGCATTATCTTCATACAGCGTCACAGGATTCTTGTTTACTGATAATCCACAAGAAGTTTGGATATGTTGTGTCATTGATTTTAGCCAAACACATTCACGACTTATTTCATGTAGCACAATAATCTCGGCGTGATTTGATGAAGTTGTTACTATTGTTTGTTTCTGTGAACGCCAAGAAATTGTTGTGCCTCCACGAGTAAATACATATTCGGTTTGGGAACGTGTCTTATGTGGATCAGATAAATATCCAGCATCAGCATAACCAATGATACTTTGATTGGTGTCTTTTGAGTACAAAAGTCTCAAATCTGTCGCTCCTCGTAGATAACGGAATATATGTTTAATTCCATTCCAGTGCCTCTTTGTTGGATATAAACTGAATCTTGCTAATAAATTTACAGCAAAAGATATATCAGGTCTAGTACAATTTGCAAGATACATAAGAGCACCAATGACACTTAGATATGATACTTCTGGACCAAGAATAACTTCATCATCTTCATATGGACGAAATGGATCATTTTTTATGTTTAATGATCTTACAACCATTGGAGTACTTAATGGATTTGATTTATCCATATTAAAATGTTTAAGGATCTTTTCTGTATAATTTGTCTGGTGAACATTCCACATTCTTTTTGTTCAATTTGCAAACCCAAGCAATACTTGGTTTTCCCAAGATCCTTCATTTCGAATTCTTCTTTCAAGTACATCATAACTTCTTGAATTTCTTTATTCGTTCCAATGATATTTAAATCATCAACATATACAGCAATAATTACACATTCGGATGTTGTTTTCTTGATGAAAACACAAGGGCATATTGGATCATTTACATATCCATTTTTCATCAAGTGCTCACTTAACCGATTATACCACATTCGGTCGGATTGCTTCAACCCATATCATCTTTGCAATTTTACAGAATAAAATTCTCTGGGTTTTGAACTTTGTGTTTCAGACATCTTAAATTCTTCAGGGATTTTCATGTATATATCACTATCAAGTGATCCGTATAAGTAAGCTGTAACAACATCCATAAGACACATTTTCAAATTTTCAGACACGGCCAAACTAATCAAATATCGAAACGTAATTGCATCCATAACAGGAGAATACGTTTCTTCATAATCAATTCCAGGCCTTTGAGAAAAACCTTGTGCAACAAGTCTAGCTTTATATCTTGCTATTTCATTTTTTTCATTTCGCTTTCGAATAAAAAATCATCTGTATCCAATAGGTTTTACACCTTTAAGTGGGAGGTCTATAAGTCCAAAAATATTACGTTTATCCAATCATGACGAGTTTTACATTCTCCAAAAGATTTGATTCATTATCCTCATTTTCATTTATGATGTCACATGCTACATTATAAGAAAATATCTCATCAATATCTTCTATATCTTTTCGGTTCCATATTTTTTCAGTATTAATATAATTGATAGAGATTTCACGATTCTCGTCAGTTTGTGGTTCTGACAGAATATTTTCATCATCAAGTGTTTCTTCTGGAACATCATTTTCTATTCTATGATCATCGTGTTTCTCTATGCCTTTTCTTTTCCGAGGATTTTTATCCTTGGAACCGACTGACCTTCCACGCTTCAAGCATTTTATGACATCATGAGTGTCTTCAATTTGTTTCTTTGGAATTTCAATTCGAGCAGGGGCATTTACAGCATGTATATATGATTTTGTTACCCCTTTTGTGTCTGCAAATGCATCTGGAATTTGAATTGCAATTCTTTGTAAGTGCACAATTTGTTGTACATCTTTCTCACATTGATTGGTCCTTGGATCCAAATGTAACAATGATGGTACATACCATGTGATTTCCTTTTCGATGTGTTTCTCCCCCCCCCCCCCCCCCCAACATTGAGAAGATTTCTTCATTAAAATGACAATCAGCAAAGCGTGCTGTAAACACATCGTCTGTCTGAGGCTCAAGATATCGAATTATTGATGGGCTATCATAACCGATATAAATATCGATTTTTCTTTGAGGACCCATTTTTGATCGTTGAGGTGATGCAATAGGCACATACACCATACATCCAAAAATTCTCAGATGAGAAATATTTGGTTCTTTACCAAATGCAAGTTGCAATGGGGAGAATTTATGATATGCACTTGGTCTGATACGAATTAATGCCGCAGCATGTAAAATTACATGTCTCCATATAGAAATAGGGAGTTTTGTTCTCATAATCATTGGTCTAGCAATCAGTTGTAGACGTTTAATCAATGATTCAGCTAATCCATTCTGTGTATGAACATGAACAACATGATGTTCAACATTAATTCTCATTGACATACAATAGTCATTGAAAGTTTGGAAAGTAAATTCTCCAGCATTATCAAGTCTTATTTTTTTGATTGTATAATCGAGAAATTGATTCCGCAATTTTATTATTTGAGCCATTAATCTTGCAAATGCCACATTCCGAGTTGACAATAAGCATACATGTGACCATCTGCTCGAGGCATCGATCAATACCATAAAATATCGAAATGGTCCACATGGTGGATGAATTGGCCCACAAATATCACCCTGAATACGTTCAAGAAATATGAGTGATTCTGTTTGGATTTTAGCTGGTGATGGTCTTATAATAAGTTTTCCAAGAGAACATGCTTTACATTGAACTTTTTATTCTGAAAGATCTTCTGGTCTTTCAATGGATGACCATGTGTATTTTCAATAATTCTTCGCATCATTATTGAACCAGGATGTCCCAATCGATCATGTCAATTGGTTAATATTGAAGAATTATTAACCACCATATTTGATTTGATTGACCTTATATGTGTATAATGCAATCCAGTAGGGAGCATTGATAATTTTTCAACCACATATTTCTTTCCTGATTTATATGTGGTAAAACACATATATTTCTGATTTCCATCAGTTATCATCTCAGTATCATATTCATGAGAATATATGTCATTAAAACTCAACAAATTTTTTTTTGATTGTCGTGAATATAAAGCATCATTTATCCAAAATTTTGTACCATTTGGTAACAAAAATTATGTTTTACCACAACCTTCAATCAAGTCTACAGGACCTGATATGGTATTCACCATTATTTTTGTTGGTTTTATTTCCATGAAATATTTTTTATCTCGCAGAATAGTGTGCGTTGTACCACTATCCGATATGCAAATTTCCATGATATTATTTTCATGTTTGCTCATAGCATTTTTCATATTAAACTTCACAAAAATGCAATAAAGAAAAATTAAGTACAATACAAATACAAAATATAACATGCTTTATAATACAAAAATGCATGAAAAATACAAATTTGTTACAATCTAGTCCCACCAATCTTTTAATCAATGTCTTCGAAATCATTCAAAAAATCTGCAGCATTGAAACTAGTTGAACCAATTAAATGGTCACTATTTTCAATAAAATTGGTCTCTTTTCCTTTCACCTTTGTCGATTCTTTATAGAGCTTACATAGGTGCTCAGGGGTTCGACAAATATGTGACCAATGTCCTGGAGTGCCACATCTATAACAAACACTCTCAGATCTTTTTGAGTGATTTTCATTTTCACTCGTATTTTCATGCTGCCTTTTTGGTGGGTGGTTCGTGACGTTCTTTTGAGATGAGTTATTGAAATAACTATCTCGATTATTTTCATACCCACGGCCACGACCACGACCGCGATAATTTTTACGTCCGCGTCCACGCCCACTTCCTCGACCTCGTCCACGACCAAAATATTGTCTATGCCTTTGATTTTGGTTTTCATTTTTAGTTACGACATTTGCTTCTGGAAATTCCGTTGAACCAGTGGGTCGGGATTGATGATTTTTTACTAACAATTCGTTGTTCTTTTTCACCACAAGAAGACATGCGATGAGTTCAGAATATCTCAAAAATCCACGCACTCTATACTCTTGTTGTAGAGTTATATTTTATGCGTGAAATGTGGAAAATGTTTTTTCAAGCATTTCCATCTCAGTAACAACATGCCCACACAATTTCAATTGCGAGACTATTCGATAAATCGCAGAATTGTAATCACTGACTTTTTTAAAGTTTTGAAATCTCAAAGTATTCCATTCATCACGGGCGGTCGGGAGTATAAGTTCCCTTATATGCTCAAATCTTTCTTTCAGCCCTTTTCATAAAATTATTGGGTATTTTTCTGTGAGATACTCACATTTCAATCCTTCATCAAGATGTCTACGTAAGAAAATCATAGAATTTGCCTTTTCTTGTGAGGATGATATATTATTTTTTTTGATGGTATCATTTAGACCCAATGACTCAAGATGCATCTCTACATCGAGAGTTCATGGCATATAATTCTTTTCAGTGATATCGAGCGCAACAAATTCAATCTTAGCCAAATTTGACATGGTGGTACTAGAAAAATAACAATGCATTTTATTAGTTAATTTCTATTAGTACGACAATACAAAATAATGGAATAACGAAGATTACAAGTGCGTGTACAAATAGAGAAAAAGTATGTGGTAGAAAATCGCTTGTGATTACAAGACTCGTGAGCATGATGATCATAGTCGTTATGAAAAATAGCCTTATAAATGTCATCATCTTCATCTTCGAAAAATCGAGGAGAAATTATTTTGAGAGAACGAGTGAATTTGGTGTGATTAAAAATGAGTTTGAGTGAACTTATTTATAGGGCAAAAACTAGTCGTTTGTTACCGTTGGGGGTAAGAAAAAAATCGAGTATGTGTTGAATAAAATTTTATGATAATCATTTGATGCATATAATGATAATCATAATTAAATATACGCAATAAAATATATCATATCACGTTATTATAAGGTCAGTATCATAGACAGCCTCTTGTATAATAACATGAAATTATACAAATATAATTAGACAATAAAATTATTTAAGCAGTAATGTATAATCATATCACGTTATTATAAGGTCGGTGTCATAGACAGCCTCTTATATAATAACATGAAATTATACAAATATAATTACACAATAAAATTATATAAGCAGTAATGTATAATCATATCACATTATTATTTAAAAATCTTAGAAGCTTTTATACTTGTCGTATCCCTTACTGGGAGTGTGGGATGTCGTCTTAACATCCTCCCAGGATTTATAACAAGTTTTTTTTTTTTAAAAAAAAACTTATTTTTTTATCATGTCTGATAATAACATGATATTATATATTAAATATATACACAACAAATAAATAAACAATAAAATAAATATACTTATTTGTTAAATATTTTTGTCTTCTCTTTGTGTTTTGGAGCGTCGAAAATTATAGAGAACCTTCGAGCGATCGTGCTGATAACGTGTTGAGAAAAGTAAAAATTTATGGTAAAAACTAAAAACTCTAAAACTCAAAATATATATCAAACCAAACACTTATAAAATCTTCTCTCTAAACTTGTGTTATTTCTTCACAAATGTTGAGGTCTATTTATAGATCCTCAATTGAGAAATGTCCAAAAATAAATATGTCACTCATTACATAATTAAAAATTAAAATATCATCACATCACCATCACAATAATTTTCAATCTAATTTTAATATATAATTTCCAATAAGTATAAAATATTATTATTATTATTATTATTTTTATTTTTATTATTGTAATAATGTTATTAGTTTTTGAATTTTTTCTCGAGGTTCATGTCATGGATTTTGAACTCGAGAGATCCAACGCAATATATCGACGAGGAAGGATAACCAGGCTCTACCATTGTGTATATTGGGTACCTTACAATATGGCCTGGTAACAATTTAAGGATTGGGCCGATGCTAATAGATTGTTTGGGCTCTAAAGCTATTGGGCTGAAATTTCTTTACCAATCAAATCACTATTTTAGACTTATACATGCTAACATGCCTAGTATATACTTATATCTTAAGTTCTTAACTAAACCATTCGTCGTGGCCAACAAAATCATGCCACGTGAGTTCGTTGGTGTCTTTTTTTTTTCTTTTTTTTTGGGTGGGGTCGGGGGGTGGGGGGGGGGGGGGGGTGATTTCATTTATTATACATATATTTATATATGTTAACATTTGATTTATTTATTCGTGTTTAGTATATGCATGAATTCTCAATATTACCGTATAGGACATGCAAGTTGGTGTTGGATGAATGGATATGGGTATAATAAAGAGAAACATGAAATATCAAAACTTATTTCATTCGATCTCTATCACCCAAAGTGTGAGATGGGCGGATGTAGACATGAGTGGCTGATAAACCCAAACTCCATGTTATTTTTTATAGAACCAATCAATCATTCATCCAAAATAAAATAAAAACTTCAATTCTAATAATTTGCAGATAGATATGGTAACAGCAAACATATATATATATATATATATATATATATATATATAAAAGAAGTAGTAGAATCCCTAGCTCCATCTAACTTAATAAACCGTCGTATAATAATTTATGTATGGAGGATTGATTCGTTTTTTAATCGCGCGCTCTGCCATGTTATTCCAAGGACAGTGCTCTTAGGTAGCATAGACTTACCCGCAATATTGTTGTGAAGAATTAAGAAATCAGCGGCGGGTCCCGCCGCCACTAAAGCTGCATGGCCCGGCGGTCACATCGGTTGATAGACTCTCACCACCACCAGCACGACCACCATCATCATCCTTGTTGTTGTTGTTATTATTAATATTATAATTATAAATAAATACATCAACTATAGCATGATTAGACCCCTTGGTTTGTATTATTATTTTGGGTGGACCTATTCGAACAAACACTCTATTTTCTGTCTCACGATGCCTGATTCCTTTTTCTCACGTGCCTACTTCCTATTTCTGCCGCCCTACTTACAAATTCTCCCATTTATTTACCTAATTATTATTTTTATTTCTCAAGTCATTATTAATCCTCAATGCTAATTATTTATTACTGTTTTCAGTTTTTTTTTATTTGTTAAATTAGCTACTAATGAGTGGACTTGAGTATATATATATAATTATAAAAGTAATTAATATTGGTTTTTTTTTGAAAAGGATAGATCACCACCTTTAATGAATTCAAGGATTTGTTGGTCAAAATGAATGATTAAATATTGCAAGTGCATATTATATATAATTTAATTTAATACTTGTAAATTGTGTAGATAGGAATGGGGGGGACAGGGTTAATTTGAGATTAACTTGAAAGAAGCAAGCATTATTGAAGAAATGTATGATGCAGCTGGTAGCTAGGCAGGGAAGCTGGAAAATAAGAATATAATTTGAGAAGACAAAGGAAATATGGAGGTGGGATGGGGGCCAACACATTAGTCGTAGCAAGTGAATTTGTATTGTATTTTAATTGTATGCAGAGTGGGGAGTGATGGGAGAAGAGACTGACAAAAAGAAGAGAGGAGAGGAGTGGAGAGGAGAGGAGAGGAGAGTTATAAATAAATATATATAATAATAATAATAATAATAATAATAATAATAATAATAATGATTTGGGGGGGGAAACAACCCCCGCGCGGTTTTCGCGCGCCCAAAGGGTCCATCCACTGTTCCAGTACTTGTTCTGTGCCCCGGCCCCACTCACCCTTTCTTTCATTATTATGTTAATATTTATTCAATTTGAGCTTACTATACCAGACTTCAATTTCGTTAAAACCACACACACACACACACACACAAATTGGATTGTGGATTATTATACTAATAAAATTTGTAAATGTTTTTAAAAAATGATTATAAACTTTAATTTTAAACGTACATAGCTAGACTCGTTGGTGGAGGCGAAGAAATTATGATTGGACTTTATAATGATTTATTAATTCAATTTTTTGTAGGATCGATGGTTAAACGGTTTATTCTATATATATTTACTTGATTTAATTAATGGTATATATTGTGAATGAGAAAAAGTTTTTTTTTTTTTTAAAATAATAATTATGATATGAGAGAGACTGCAGGGTTGGGAAAAAATTTTAAAAAAAAAAAAGAAAAAGAAAGACAAGAGGTGACAAGTGAACGTGGGTAGCTGCGACTCTCACACCCACTTTACTTACAATTACAATAGAGGTTTCGCAAACGTCCAATCCTGTGACTGAACTAAACCACTGATCAAAAGGCTTTTGATATGATAGCAAATTGTCACCTCTTGTTTCCTTCTTTTTCTTATATAATCTCACCTCTTAACAAACCAATTCCCTTTCAAATACCTTTTGTTTATTCTAGTTTTCATTAAATTACATATATACGTTGTCTTTAATTTTTTTTTCTTTTTAGGATGAAAATATTTTACTTGAAATGACGTGTGTATTTCAAATCCATGGAAAACCATAGCATAAAAAAACTAAATTATTTTTAATACGTACAAATATCTTTAAGGTTTTTTTTTTTTTTTTTTTTTTAAAAAACACACA
Source organism: Henckelia pumila (assembly GCF_033568475.1). Taxonomy (NCBI): domain Eukaryota; kingdom Viridiplantae; phylum Streptophyta; class Magnoliopsida; order Lamiales; family Gesneriaceae; genus Henckelia; species Henckelia pumila. The sequence goes on along the minus strand of NC_133123.1, from coordinate 144,268,083 downwards.
CAACTTTTGTACTTTGGAAAATGGGTCCAAATCAACCCGTGTTCATTCAATTCACTGACTCTGTTTGTAGCGCGAAACTCCCGGGCGTATTATTATTATTAAATCCACTGACCCCTTAACTACTCTCTACTGCTGTCCATTCCAAACTTTCTTACATTTTTTATTTATTCATTTAATTTATTGAATCATCGAATATATTACACACACGTAATCAACTTGATTCTCTAACTTGTAAAATTACTCTTTCCGATCCAATGCCCCAAGTTGTATTCAGTTTTATTTCTACATTTTGTCTTCCTCTTTTTTTATTAGCAATTGATGATGTCGATTTTTTCTTTCGGGTTCGGTTTGGTAGAGCGGATCTCCAAATCTTCAATAAACTGGGTCGGATCGGGCACGACGGAGCCCTGCACAGACAAAAGCTAAATTAGGGGGCGCCGAAGGTGTTTCAGTGTGACCCCTCCGATGCCTAAGTCAGTGCTCGAAAGTGAAAAAGCTTGACAAAAAGTAAGAACAAGATAATATGTGTGCGTGAATGTGTGAACAAGAAGTGAATCAAATAGATAAATGAATAAACCATGAACCATACCTGTATTTATAGGGGCTTAGAGGGGTAGGTTACCTTGTCAAGGTAGAACATGAGTTAGAGTAGGACTCTAATTGATGAGTCTGAAATCATATCAAATCTTGGATTCATAAGATATTGTCCTTATTTGTTGCAGATCTTCATGTATCCGAGAGTACTGGAAGGTTCTAGATATTGGGTTCTTCCTGGGCTTGGGTCGGGCTCCAACCATACCAGTTAGGGCTCAAACCCATGAATTTATAATCATGAGCTCATTCCCTAACAGGGACATCCCAGACTGGGCTTCTCATAAAATAAGACTAGATGTGCCTCAAAGTATATTTCCAAAAATATGGATTATTGGACTCGGGTCTGATTAGACTCGTATATTTTTTAGGGGCATCAATAGTACCTCCCCCTACTAGTCTAAAAGAAGTATGAAGTTTAGACCATGTGGTCTGGTCGGATCCCGAGCCCATGTAAAAACTCTTGTATTAACCAAGTACAAGTAACATTTCCCAACCGGATGGGCTTTTGATGGAGGCCACGAGTGGCGTGGTAGGTGCCGAGCTGGTTGGGCTTTGAATTTGACCACGAAGTGCGTGGTAGGTATCGAGCTTTGTCGAGATTTTCAGATAATCACGAGTGGCGTGAGTTTACATATTGCCGAGCTAGTCGGGCTTTTGAGATAACCACGAGTGGCATGTGTTTACATATTGCCGAGCTGGTCGGTCTTTTGAGATAACCACGAGTGGCGTGGGTTTACATATTGCCGAGCTGGTCGGTCTTTTGAGATAACCACGAGTGGTGTGGGTTTACATATTGCCGAGCTGGTCGGACTTTTAAGATAACCACGAGTGGCGTGGGTTTACATATTGCCGAGCTAATCGGGCTTTTGAGATAACCAAGAGTGGTGTGGGTTTACATATTACCGGACTGGTCAGGCTTTTGAGATAACCACGAGTGGCGTGCGTTTACATATTGCCGAGCTGGTCGGGCTTTGATTTTGACCACGTATGGCGTGGTGAGTGCCGAACTGATCGGGCTTTTGTAGTTTGCCAAGTTGTGTTGAGCTTATAAAGTGTCAAGTCGTAGAGTAGGCCTTAGTTCTAGATTGCATGCCCTATGTGATATAATTGGGCCTTACTGCAAGATTGCATGCCCGATGTGATATAATTGGGCCTTACTGCAAGATTGCATGCCCAATGACGTAAAATAACCCAAACAAAAATACATGGGAAGAGAAGTCCAACAAATTTGATCACAAGAAAACAAACATGTAATTTTGATAGTAGAAGATGTCTCAGAATATTATTAATAATGATAATAAATAAAAACTTAATAATTTAATTCAAACATAAAGATAATTGAAATACTTATCTCGTTCATGCGTTGTCGATGGCATGATTTTGGATGTATAATAAGATAACATCTTCTATTCTTTGATCAAAGAACCGACTTGATGTAGGGATCAAAAATTGATCTCCACCGTCCGGAATGTGTGTCAAGATGTTTTAAACTCATGATAAAAATTTCAAATAATTTCAACGGTTATATTTTTTGGAATGAATTTTTTCAAGAACACTGCTCTGAAACTATGCAAGCAGATTGTGTTGCAGCTCGGCGGTCTGAGCCACCTTTCCCCAAGTCCCAAAATTCCGATCATGATCTTCACCGTCCAAATACTAGATAACATAATTATAAATACTCATACCAAATTTGAACTCGATCCGACGGTTTAAATAATTACAATAATTTTCTCAAGGTTTTGATGTGCAAGCCATGCGAAAATATACAGAAACTGTGCGAGTGAGCAGCTGCTGTTCGGATGTCAAAATCCCATTGTACTAGACTTCATTCACGATCTCTACCATTAAGATTCTAGAAAACATATTAATAAATATTTCTGAAAAATTTGAATCCGATCCGACGGTTCAATTAATTCTTATGATTTTTTCAAGTTTCTGATGCGCAATCCATGCGAAAAACACATAGAAGCTGTGCAAGTGAGCAGCGTCTATTCGGCGGTCGAGATCTGATTCTACAAGACACCAATCACGATCTCCACCGTTCAGATCCTAGAAAACATATTATTGAATATGCATACAAAATTTGAACCCGATCTGACCGTTCAATTTATTTCAATGATTTTCGCAAGTTTCTGATGTGCAAGTCATGCGAGAATCCAAAATTTGTTACTTCTCTTGTACTCACCATCTTAACTCTTTGTTTTCAAATTCCCACAGACGGCGCCAATTGATGATGTCAATTTTTTCCTCCGGGTTCAGTCTGGTAGAGCGGATCTCCAAATCTTCAATAAACCGGGTCGGGTCGGGCACGACGGAGCTCTGCACAGACAGAAGCTAAATTAGGGGCGCCGAAGGTATTTCAGTGTGACCCATCCGATACCTAAGTCAGTGCTCGAAAGTGAAAGAGCTTGACAAAAAGTAAGAACAAGAGAATATGCGTGCGTGAATGTGTGAACAAGAAGTGAATCAAATAGATGAATGAATAAATCATGAACCATACCTGTATTTATAGGGGCTTAGAGGGGTAGGTTACCTTGTCAAGGTAGAACATGTGTTAGAGTAGGACTCTAATTGATGAGTCTGAAATCATATCAAATCTTGGATTCATAAGATATTGTCTTTATCTGTTGCAGATCTTTATGTGTTCGAGAGTACTGGAAGGTTCTAGATATTGGACCCTTCCTGGGCTCGGGTCGGGCTCCAACCATACCAGTTAGGGCTCAAGCCCATGAATTTATAATCATGAGCCCATTCCCTAACAGGGACATCCCAGACTGGGCTTTTCATAAAATAAGACTAGATGTGCCTCAAAGTATATTTCCAAAAATATGAATTATTGGGCTCGGGTTGAATTAGACTCGTATATTTTTTAGGGGCATCAACAATTAATTTTAAACAACGTGTAATTATTGTTTGAATGAATTAAATAAAGATTAGTTCATAAATTTTATTTTTCTAATAATTTTTTAAAAAATTTGGAAAAATAAATAAACATGTAAATTCGGATTAGTATTATATATTCGCCCCATATGGCTATCCTAAATTTTTTTTGAGTGCAATGGGGCGGGGAGCAGTTTAAAGTTATAAGTTTGGTATATACATATATATATATATATATATATATATATATATATATATATATATATATATATATATATTATATTATATGATACATGGAGTGATATATGTTACTGAATATAATATGTATTCAGCGGCATGCATTTTGGTTTTATCACACACAAACAATAAATACATCATTTTGGTCAGTCAGCTTTCGACTGTTTACCGTTGAAATATTGTTCCATGGCATCTAGCTAGCCTAGCTTCCGTTCTTCTGTAAACAATAAGAAGACCCACAGATTTCTCAACAGGATATCTTGATTGGGTGAAGCAAGTGAACATTTACTTATCATAGGTTGTAGTACAAAGTTTTGTCTAGAGCGATTTACCTGATTAATGTGTTTTTACATACCACAACCTTATTAGTACCCCGGGCCTTCAATTGAATTCATCCGTTTACAAACATAAATTCAGCTCACCTTGAATGAAAATTATGTCTACCCACCATTGTATGCATATAATTAATTAATCCGCAAGCTGGAAGTGGAAATTGGTAATTACAGCTATACATGTCTTGTACTGCCCAATGATTCTTTATGGATTTATGATTTGGTTCTCAGTTTCTTCGACCGGAGTTTGAAACTAGCTGGAATGGATTTCAGACCTTGCAAACTTTTAAACATGCCAACCTGCTACTTGATTTGAATATATCAAGTTCAAAATCTTTTTTTTTTTCTTCTAAAAATTTATGTGTTTTTGGTAAAATGAAATTAATAAGATAACATATATATAGTATTGTTTTTGTGCATTTTTAACTCATCATATCGATATTATATTGGGAAAAACACAATCTTAGCGCTTTATAAGTAAATGATGTGTTGGTGTCACATCAACTCTATGTCGACGTCACATAGAGAACTGACTAGAACAGCGGAAAATATTAAAACACAAGAGACTAATTAAAATTAAATTTAATGAAGTAGATGTCTAAAATCACATGAAGACAAACATATATAACAATTTTCCTATTATATTGTATGACTTAAATGTCACAAAACTTTTATGTAATATAATACTCATGTAACAAATGGATAATGCATTAATTAATGGTTATGTATTGTTTGCACACAATATTATACATATACATGCAGTAAATCAATGAATACTTCCAACAATACAACAAATTAATCTTTGTATTATCATAAAGTATGGCTAGCTAAGTGCCATATGAACTTTATTTAATACAAACGTAACTAATTGAGTGATTCATACATCAACGGTTATGTTATATAATTGTTTGATTCAATATAATATACTGTTGGGAAAGATAACCAAAATTAATTGACTTTTATGTAGCGGAAGCTTTTGATTCTTTTCTCCTTCAGTGATACTATCGGATCAAAGTGTTTCCATTATATCAATATCAATCAAAATAATAAGCACGAAGAAAACGACACAAGGATTTTTACGTGGAAAACCCAAATTAGGGAAAAACCACGGGACCTAAGTCCACCAAAAAAATCTTCACTATATCAATAATGGGTACAACACATTTCTAGAATAATAGGAGATAACAACAACGCTCCCTAGAACAACTTAGGGGATACCAAGAACTTCAAGAACAACGATTCTTGGATGACACACTCGATCTCACTTTACAAGTGGAACTCACACAAATCTAATCACGTAGAAAATTCTTTCTGATGTGGAAGATCGGACATCGCCGCAACCACAGAGCATACTAAAATTTATCTAAATGATTAGGCTACAAAAAATACTCTTTTATTTCTTGTGTTTTTGGGATTTCTTGGGATGATTTTTGAAGCAAAGGATTGTGATCTATTTATAGGCAAATTTTGGGGGTTGTTGAAGTGTGAAATCATGGTGTGAATGACATCAAGTTTAGTAGCCACCATGGTTGAACTTTGAATTGTTGAATCCAAAATGTGATTGAATTCCAACAATTCTCCCCCTCAAACTTATTTTGTAGATTCAATCAGACCCGCTGCACTTCTACAACTTTCCAGCTTTTCTTTTGGCAATGACTTTGTGAACATATCGGAACCATTTTCATCAGTATGTATCTTTTCAAGATCTAACAACTTGTCGTTTAACGCATCTCGGATCCAATGATACCTCACATCAATATGCTTCGATCTTGAGTGTAAACTGGAGTTTTTACTCAGATGGATTGCGCTCTGACTGTCACTGTAGAGCGTAAACTTGTCTTGTCTTAGGCCTAACTCTTGTAGAAACTTCTTCAACCATAGAAGTTCTTTGCATGCTTCGGTCGTGGCTATGTACTCGGCTTCTGTTGTGGATAATGCCACACATTTTTGAAGTTTTGATTGCCATGAGACTGCTCCCCCTGCAAATGTCATCAAGTATCCGGATGTGGACTTTCTAGAATCAACATCACTAGCCATATCTGCATCAGTGTAGCCTTCTAACACAGGTAGGTTAGTTCCAAATCTCAAACAAAATCTAGAAGTACCTCTCAGATATCGAAATATCCATTTCACTGCTGACCAGTGATCTTTGCCCGGATTTGAGAGAAATCGACTTACCACGCCAACTGCGTGAGCGAGGTCAGGTCTCGTACACACCATTGCATACATCAGACTGCCGACTGCTGAAGCATAAGGAACATTTTCCATTTGTTTCTTTTCTTCATCACTTGTAGGACATTGGCCTGAACTTAGTTTGAAATGCCCTGCAAGTGGAGTGCCAACGGTCTTTGCCTTATCCATTTTGAATCTTTCAAAAACTTTCTCAATGTATTGTTCTTGAGATAACCACAACTTTTTATTTGTTCTGTCCCTGGAGATCTTCATTCCAAGAATCTGTTTCGCTAGTCCTAAGTCTTTCATTGCAAATGACTTGTCAAGCTCCCCCTTAAGCTTGTCTATCTTGGTTGAATCGTGACCAATGATCAGCATATCATCAACATACAACAATAGTATGATGATATCACTGTTATCATATTTCTTAAGAAATACGCAGTGATCAGAACTGGTTCTCCTGTACCCATGACTCATCATGAATGAATCGAACTTTTTGTACCACTGCCTTGAGGCTTGCTTCAATCCATACAAGCTTTTGTTCAACCTACACACCACTTTATCTTTGCCTTTGACTTTGAATCATTCTGGATGATCCATATATATTTCTTCATCTAGATCACCATGAAGAAATGCGGTCTTGACATCAAGTTGTTCTATCTCCAAATCCATGCTAGCAGCAAGTCCAAGAACAACTCTGATAGAGGACATCTTCACCACTGGTGAGAAAATTTCATCAAAATCAACACCTTTCTTTTGGTTGAAATCTTTTACGACCAGCCTTGCTTTGTACCTCAGTCGTGATCCATTTTCTTCAGTCTTCAACCTGTAAACCCATTTATTTTTAAGTGATCTCTTACCTTTTGGTAGATTTACCAATCCATAGGTATGATTGTCATGAAGCGACTGCATCTCATCTTTCATCGCTTCGATCCACTTATCTTTTTGGGCACTTGATACAGCTTCTTTAAAACTTTCTGGTTCTCCGCCATCAGTGAGCATCACATATTCATGTGGACTGTATCTTGTAGAAGGTATTCTTTGTCTGGTTGACCTTCTAATCTCTGTCTCGGAAGGTGAATCTGAAGTGTTGTCTTGAGCATCATCTGGTTCAACTAACTCTTCATGATCACTCTGTATATCTCCCCCATGATCACGAACTATGGGTGAACGAACAGGATCTAGATTAACTGGGATTTCTGAACTGGATGGTTGTGATTCTTTATTGTGTTCAACATCACAACCAATCTCATCTTCAAGAAATACAACATCTCGGCTTCTAACAATCTTTTGATTTACTGGATCCCATAGTCGATATCCGAACTCTTCATGGCCATAACCCAAAAATATGCACCTTTTGGATTTATCATCAAGCTTGAATCTTTCATCTTTTGGAATATGAACAAAGGCTCTGTGACCGCTTAATTCGGTATCAACTAGCAAGTGCACTAGGTCAAGTAATAGTAAAGTGGACAGAGAGTCCAAGTATCGATCCCACAGGGACTGTTGTCAATTCTCAAGAATTAATTATTTAGCTTAATCTAGACAGAATAATAAAACGAGTGCTAAGAATTAACTAAAATTTAATTACTAAAATAAAATAAGAATTGAACTAGAAGAAAAATAAATTCAATTAAATAGAGACAACCAAGACACACGAAGATACCAAACAAATCATGCAAACAAATGGCAAATCCAGGATCCAGATTTAATCTTAAATCATGGCGAATTATCCTATCTTGTTTAACAGTCTATTTCTAGAACATGTTAAACCTATTCAAGTTATAACAGATTAATTTTCATAATTCTAATCAAACATGAATGCATTCAATATTTGTGATAATTCAGTTTTCACCTAAAGCCGCATACTGAAACCGAATACTATTTCTAGTCGGTTTAACCATATGTCAATCATTGGAGTGATCGAAATGAATTCCTCATCTGTCGACTTGGAATCAATTAACAAGCAAGTAAATAGTTGATCAGGTTATTCACAAGACAGAATTTAAATCCAACAATCAATAATATTAACAAAAATCCAAAAATCCTAAATAAACATCCAAATATTCAACATAAAATTGTTTGGCCCAATCTCGCGGTCTTGGTTGAAGAAAAACTAATCAATAAACGAAAATATAGTTCAAACAAAAGTTTAATAATCTAAAGAAGAAAAGAAGAAAAACTCGAATGGAGCGTTCTTCAATCTCCAAGCCTCCTAGCCGGCGTCTCTCTTATGCGATTCCAACCCTTTTCACGTCTGACAATCTCCTATTTATATGTCTTTGAAAGCCCAAGAAATAAAGCCCGAAAATTTGAAAGTTTTAATTCCCGAAAATTCTATTTTTTCTGATTCTGCGACATGCACGGACCCTGGATAAGGGTCCTTGTTCAGGTCCGTGCATTAAACTGAAAACGCCAATTTTTTTACGAAGATGCACGGACCCTTATCTGGACCCATGCACGGGGTCCGTGCATACATCCTTGCCTGCGTGCAGTTTTCTTGAAAAATTCATATATTCAATTCTAGCCGTCGGATCGAGCTGAAATTTGGACAGCAGCTTCAAAACATCTTGAAATTCATTTTGAACAGTGGAGATCGGATTTGGATCTCTCTAAAATTAAATTTGATTTTTTTGAACAAAGCTGCTCCATAATTCACTCTTCAACAATTCATTTTCCTACAAAATTAACCCGAGGAGTGAAATACACACACATGCACTAAAACACATAAAAACACATAAAAACAATATGAAAGCACACAAAATAGACATAAACCTATCACGAAATAATGCACACAAAATGCACTTATCAACACCCCTATACTTAAACCTTGCTTGCCCTCGAGCAAGACATGCAAAAACACAATATGCAAACAACGACATAAGTAAGAATGAATCATGAACAACATAGCCTCCGATAAGTTCCAATTTCAATCAACTAAAAACCACAACAACTTCTGATTGTCCACAATACACTATCAGTTTAACGTAAACGTGTGTGTGCGTGCCATGTCATTCCAGCTTCATGCCACTTCAAAAGACTCTGTCCTAAGAATGCTTAGCGACCTATGACAATTCAATGCAAGTATCACAATCCAGCACTCCTTCATCCCAACAATCCCAAACAAAAACATGCACTTTCTTGAGATTAATTACGCACCGCCGGATTTTGCACCCGGTTTTTCTCAAGCCCCAATAATTACCCGCAAAATTAGCTATAACTAAGATAGGATTCGAATTTCAATCCCCTAGTCTATAGCCCGGATGGAGCTACAATCCCATTTAGCCCGCAAACTTAGCTATGGAAGAATGATTAGGATTTCAATCATTTTCCAAGCCCGGATGGAATTAACTTTTTTTTTTTCCACAAAATTTTTTCAAAAAATTTTATAGGTACGCCCAAGATCATACATCCAATGTCTAACAATCATCGGGAATCCAAAAACACTATCATGATTAACAAACATCTATTGCCGTGCAATGGTCAAGCAAACACGAACTTCATCAATTACATCACTACACTACACTAGTCGAACATGCGTGCTTAATAAGATTCACGATTCAACCAACAGTTTCTCATGTTCAATCAAAAGCAACATTTCTTTAATTTTTTTTTTCAACTATATCATCATCGGCTATTATGACTCATCTTACTCATTCACACAACACAAACACAAAAAAAAAAAAAACAACAAAAATGAACGAGATTCAAACAAACACAAAACATTACTAATGCAACACAAACACAACAAACAAAAAAATAAACTAGTCGACCCCCCCATACTTATCCAAAGTATTGCCCTCAATGCTTCAGAACCATGAACAGAATGCGAAACAAACACACAATGAAAACAAAAATAACACTCCCCTGGTTTCGTATTCGTCCTCTTCATATTTCTTTGTAAAAGTCCAACATCAACTTCTGGTGGCGGGGCAATATACTGCACATATAAAAGCGACAGGTATGGCATAGGATTAGCAAAAGATAATAAAAAGAAAACAAAAACAAAAACAAAAAAAATAATAATAATGAAAAGAGAACACTGGGTTGCCTTCCAGTCAGCGCTAAGTTTATAGTCTACAGCCCGACTATGAAGAAGCAACCATCAAAGAGCGGTTGCCGCCCATAGTAAGAATCATACGACTCTACGTATGGGTCTTGATTTCCTACGCCCTCAAACTTGGCGTGATATTGACATGGAAAGCTCGTCGGTCCAACAACACTGGACATGAACTGATATTCATCTTTATCATCAAAATTCACTTTTGGCTCATCATTGCATGCGAGCTGTTGGGTAAACCTTGTGAAAATCCATCTAAAAACCATCTCCAAGTACCTCACAAGGTAAAATAAATAATTAAATAAATAAAAGAAAAATAATAAGAATAATAATAAGTCTAGTCTCAAGCAAATAATCTATCCTAATATTAACTAAACAGTCCCCGGCAATGGCGCCAAAAACTTGACCGGCTAAATCGGTGTGATATAAATCTACTGGCAAGAGCACTAGGTCAAGTAATAGTAAAGTGGACAGAGAGTCCAAGTATCGATCCCACAGGGACTGTTGTCAATTCTCAAGAATTAATTATTTAGCTTAATCTAGACAGAATAATAAAACGAATGCTAAGAATTAACTAAAATTTAATTACTAAAATAAAATAAGAATTAAACTAGAAGAAGAATAAATTCAATTAAATAGAGACAACCAAGACACACGAAGGTACCAAACAAATCATGCAAACAAGTGGCAAATCCAGGATCCAGATTTAATCTTAAATCACGGCGAATTATCCTATCTTGTTTAACAGTCTATTTTTAGAACATGTTAAACCTATTCAAGTTATAATAGATTAATTTTCATAATTCTAATCAAACATGAATGCATTCAATATTTGTGATAATTCAGTTTTCACCTAAAGCCGCATACTGAAACCGAATACTATTTCTAGTCGGTTTAACCATATGTTAATTATTGGAGTGATCGAAATGAATTCCTCCTCTGTCGACTTGGAATCAATTAACAAGCAAGCAAATAATTGATCAGGTTATTCACAAGACAGAATTTAAATCCAACAATCAATAATATTAACAAAAATCCAAAAATCCTAAATAAACATCCAAATATTCAACATAAAATTGTTTGGCCCAATCTCGCGGTCTTGGTTGAAGAAAAACTAATCAATAAACGAAAATATAGTTCAAACAAAAGTTTAATAATCTAAAGAAGAAAAGAAGAAAAATTTGAATGGAGCGTTCTTCAATCTCCAAGCCTCCTAGCCGGCGTCTCTCTTATGCGATTCCAACCCTTTTCACGTCTGACAATCTCCTATTTATATGTCTTTGAAAGCCCAAGAAATAAAGCCCGAAAAGTTGAAAGTTTTAATTCCCAAAAATTCTATTTTTTCTGATTCTGCGACATGCACGGACCCGGGATAAGGGTCCGTGTTCAGGTCCGTGCATTAAACTGAAAACGCCGATTTTTTTACGAAGATGCACGGACCCTTATCCGGACCCATGCACGGGGTCCGTGCATACATCCTTGTCTGCGCGCAGTTTTCTTGAAAAATTCATATATTCAATTCTAGCCGTCGGATCGAGCTGAAATTTGGACAGCAGCTTCAAAACATCTTATAATTCATTCTGAACAGTGGAGATCGGATTTGAATCTCTCTAAAATTAAATTTGATTTTTTTGAACAAAGATGCTCTATAATTCACTCTTCAACAATTCATTTTCCTACAAAATTAACCCGAGGAGTGAAATACACACACATGCACTAAAACACATAAAAACACATAAAAACAATATGAAAGCACACAAAATAGACATAAACCTATCACGAAATAATGCACACAAAATGCACTTATCACTCTGCATCCAAACACTCTTAAGTGTTTGTAGGAGACGTCTTTTCCAAACCAAACTCTGTCAGGAACATCACCATCTAACGGAGCTGATGGAGAAAGGTTGTAGTGACCCAACCCGGATCCACTACCTAATCAAAGTTATAGTAAAAGCGCACGCAATAAAAGCTTAAAGCGTAAAGAGCGGATAATAAAATACAACAAATCCAATCGGCAGAATACAACCGACGCTATCACAAGTGTATAGATACTGTTATACAACCAAATCAAAGGTTCAGGGTAAATAAATCCCTACCCTCTACAACCTCGCACTCCCCAAGCTCAATCCTGCTGAGAGCCACCTGGATCGTCCAGCCTCAAACCTGCCCCGCCACAAGGTACACAATACCCAAACACAGGGGCGTGAGCTAGAACGCTCAATACGAATCAATGATATAAATACAAATATGCGCACACAAATGATTTAAAACTCAAGTGAAAACACTTGCTCATGGAGCCGGGAATATACAGCACCGGCTAGAGAGCTACTCCGCGGGGTACTCGTATATTCCATATCAGGGCTGAGCCAACCCCATCCTGACCCGAATCCAAAACAGGATACAAGTCCCATATGGAAACTGTCATACCTGACTCGAGTCCAAAATGAGATCATCGTTCCCTATGGAGACTGTCAATGACTCACATCTCTCCGGATGCAGTCACACGTAAAATCATGTATGTGCTAAGGCGGTAAAACATGCTAAAACATGATAAAACATATAGCACATACTCATGCAACATATAAGCAAATATATCATGTCGGCTATCTCGGTCAGTACTTACGTACCTCTAACATTGCTGGTCAAACCTAGCTCTGCTGGTCTAGACTCCAAGCCTACTAGTCCAGTCTACTAGCTACTACAATGCAAATATCAATGCATCAACAATTAAGCTCTAAAAGCCTTAACTAAACTATTGCATACTCCTAAATATTTTTAGGATGCCAAAGCTATACCTGCGTCCGTCGTTAGCCCTTTGCTGAAGATAGCCTCAAAACTAGGCCGTAGCTCCGCGACGACGTCTAGATCACTAAGACACTTCCGGATTCCCCGTAGGATGCCTAGATCTCCCTAGATCTGAGTTAGAAAGCTTAGGAATCGAGAGAGAAGAGAGGAGATGAGCGAGTCACAAATGAACCTCGGCTTCTCTATTTATAGACAACGTTCGTAGACAAGAAACAATGTCTAAACAAAAGAGTAAAAAAAAATTTTTTTTTTTTTTTAAATGGATTGCCCTGCGCACGCGCGGGCATCACCCCTCGCGCGGGCGCAGTTCAACGAGCCCGAGGCTCCATGGGCTGGCTTGCGCGCGCGCGAGCAGTAGCTCGCCCGTGCGCAGGCCACTGCACCAGAAACAAAATGAAGGGGTTCAACTGCTGTCAAATAGGTTCTATCATGCAATTATCATCTAATATAAGTTCATGCAAAGCCTTCTTCAATATCATAAGCTATCATGCACTCTAACATGATCTCATTACTAGAAATGGATCATAACAAAGCCTTAAAACATAACCATAAGGGTTCATAATCATGCAAGAAGCAATGTTATTCATTCAAGATCAAGCTACACCATCTTGTTTCAAAGGATTTAAACATCTATCAAATCCTAAATACAACAACAAGATAACAACTAGATCATCTACACGTTGTGAAACAAGTAGCTATAACAAGATCATGTTTAAAGCTCAACTCTACGTCATGACAGCTCACTCAACCATCTAACTCGGATCATCACGCTATATCTCTTCAACCCTTGTTCTTCAAGATTGCCTTTGATTTGCTCCATTCCCTCCTATTTCCATGACACATACAACATAAAAATAGCCGGATAACTCCGGTGAGAAATATATTTCCCAGTAAAAGCAACTAAACATGCATATCAAACATACATCAAGATCATGATATAAAAGTAATACAATGCATGTTTAAAAACAAGGTTCATCTCTTATCGAATTCTATCGTTTCATCGGTTGGGATCCCGAGAAGTAGATATCATAACTAATCCATCGACTCTCCCGATCGAGGTAAGGCTACTTATCTCACTTCTCTAGACTTTGAAGCCATTATATATGTAAATCAGACGCTAGGCTAAAACAACCACCCAGGCCATACATATACAATTTCTCAAATCGTCTATTTGAACGTTTCCGTTCATTTCAAAATCAAGGAATAAGTCTTTCAAGATGAATGCAATATATATCATCATCAAGGCATTCATTATATCAAGAACTTATTCAACAACTCAAATGAAAGCACATAAGAGCAAATAAACAAGCAAGTATGTGATTTAGGGGAACTCGATACAAACCATCTCGAGTTGTATTTCCAATCAAATAGTAGTCTACTTTTACCTTCGTATTTCGTCTGTTCTGAATTCTTCAACCTCAAAACATGCACATCAATCTTTGTTCAATTCATTCCTTTCAGAATCGAGTCAAAATCATCAACACATCTTCAATGAAATTCATTTCAACCTCAAGCGAACTTCCTCGGTTCACAATTCGACCTCTTGAGTTGATTGAGCTCGTAGCACGTCTGAAATATAAAGATTGCATCTAACAAAATCAGTATACAATCCCCAAGATCATTAGCTCAATCATAGACTATCAGTATGTTTTCAAAACATAACCAAGCATCGTAGCGATTGACAATCGGGAATCGTTACGATATCGAATTCATTTCTAATTTCAATTCCATTCATACGGCTTTTCATATCCGTTCATTGTCATTCAACTCTTCAAACCAACAGCTATTATCATAAACATATCAAAGAATATCTTATCTCAAAACTCATCTATCAAACTTGTCTCAAAACACGAATTGACGGCGTAGCGATTAAAAATCGGTAACCGATGAAATATCGAAACCATTTTCAATTTCAATTATGGTTTCTCATCAACATATCAGCAACATAACATCATCTACTCAGCATATCAGAAGAATACATTCGAAATACATGCTGTAAAAACTCATTGGAATTCATACGGCATCAAATAACTGATTCGACATCGATACGGAACTACATAATTCAATAGAAAGCCATATTCATGCTCAACATCTGATCTCTGCAATATTTCGATCTTCAAACCATACCGAAGTAATCAGAAACTTACATCAAATCGAAGTACTCGTCGCAAGGATTCCAGAACATCTTTCGGAATCGAAATCGGACGAACGGATCAAAAGTTACGGCGATTTGAAGAAATCAAAATCAAAAGAAAAAGGAAGAGGTTTCGACCTCTGTTCTCAAATTCCTGATTCTATTCTGAACATAACACGTTTCATTCTGATAATTATGCTTAAAATCAGATAGCTATTGCATAAATTGCAATTTAGTCCCTGAAGTTTTCATTAATTGCAATTCAGTCCTCGGCCGTCGTTTTAATTCAATTTCAATCCAAAATAATTTAAGAATATTAGAATTTAAATCAAAACTCTAAACATTCCCAAATTAAATATACTTGGATTAAAATTAAATAAATTCGGATTAATAAATAATCCTGACCATTTGCACTTCAGCCCTTCAAATGTCAATATTTGCAAATCAGTCCCTGATCGAGTTATATCTTCCAACTTCATCTTCTTTAATTTCCGAAACATGGAATTTAATCTTCAATTCCATAAATATTCAAATCGAATATTTATTCTTTTAATTTAAGAATTCTCGGAATTTAATTCTCAAATCCGCATATTCTCAAATTAAATATTTTTAGCTCGAAAATTAAATCTATCATTTTCATAACTTCTCAAATCAATATTAGCCCATACTATGGAATTTAATTCTCAAATTCCATAATTAATACTTGAATATTTTCGGGCCTTACAAGTGATGTCATCCATGACGTCACCTTGCTGACGTAGTTGATGACGTAAGCCTAAACCCTGTTCGGGTCCTCCGATCCCACCGACGGAGCCTCCGATCCTCTTCGGATCCTCCGAACTCCAGTTCGGAGCGTTCGAACCTCCCGAGCCATGCCCACCATGTTCGAGTATCCTGGATCAGTTTCTGAAGTCCGTTATCCCAACAGGAACTTACTTAATCATGTTTTGCTTAATCTAAACATGATCACGTGATTAATTACTCATTAATCACTAATTAGAAATGCGGGTTACTACATTCTCCCCCACTTAAGAAATTTCATCCTCGAAATTTAAGTATTAGAGGAAAACATAAATAGCCAATCAAACGTTCTTTATTACAACTGAACAAGTACAAATTCGATACAAAGAAGTACAAAATCTCAAAATAACTCGGGGTGCTCGGCTAACATCCGGCTCTCCAATTCCCACGTAGCTTCCTCTGTCCCTCTGCGTTGCCACTGTACCATAACCAATGGTATGCGCTTGTTACGAAGTACCTTGTCCTTCCTGTCAAGAATCCGTAGGGGTTTCTCCACATATGATAGATCCCGGTCTACCTTTACCTCGGTTGGATGCAAAATATGCGACTCGTCCGCCACATACTGCCTCAACAAGGACACGTGGAACACATTGTGGATCTCCGAAAGATCGGGTGGCAAGGCCAGACGATAAGCAACATCCCCAACCTTCTCGAAAATCTCGAAAGAACCAATAAATCTAGGTGTCAGCTTACCCTTGCGACCAAACCTCACCACCTTTCGGAAAGGTGACACACGCAAGAAAACATACTCTCCTACCTCAAAATGAAGTGGCCTGCGGTGAGTGTTCGCATAGCTAGCCTATCGATCCTGGGCTGTCTTAACCCTGCGTCGGATCAACTCTACTGCATCAATCATCTGCTGAATCATCTGAGGACCTTCAACCCGACGCTCGCCAACCTCGTCCCAAAACAAAGGTGTACGACAACGACGTCCATAAAGAGCCTCAAATGGTGCCATGCCAATGCTGCGATGAAAACTATTGTTGTAGGCGAACTCCACCAAGGGTAAATGATCATGCCACGCTGGACCAAAATCAATCACCGCCGCGCGAAGCATATCCTCTAGAGTGCGAATAGTACGCTCCGACTGTCCGTCCGTCTCTGGATGATAAGCCGTACTCAAGCTCAAAGTAGTACCAAGGGCTCGCTGGAAACTACCCCAAAATATCGAGGTGAACCTCGGATCTCTATCGCTGACAATGCTCAACGGAATCCCATGCAATCGAACAATCTCCCGCACATACAATTGCGTCATCCTAACAAAGGTGTAATCGCGGTTATTAGGAAGAAAATGCGCTGATTTCGACAACCGATCCACGACAACCCAAATAGCATCACAATTCCTGGAAGACATAGGCAAGTGGGTGACAAAGTCCATCGTCACATGCTCCCACTTCCATTCAGGAATCTCTAGGCTGTGAAGTAACCCTCCGGGTCGTCTAAACTCTACCTTGACTTGTTGACACACAAGGCATCTGGATACGAACTGATAGACACTGCGCTTCATCCCTTTCCACCAAAATCGAGTGCGAAGATCCTTATACATCTTAATGCTGCCTGGATGTACAGAGAATCGACTGCGGTGAGCTTGCGATAAGATTTCATCCCTCAAGATAGAGTCCTCGGGTACCACAACTCGACCAGAAAGGCACAACAGACCGTCCCCTTGCAGATGGAAACCAGAAGTGTTATCACCTTCAGCCAGCCGGGCCAACTTCTGAGTCTTCAGACCAGAATTCTGAGCTTCCCGGATTCATCTGCATAGCGCTGGCTCTGCAAGCACAGAAGAGACACGAATCCCTTGTTGTTCTTTCTTATGACGGAACGTAAATCCCAAAGAACAACACTCCTCCACTGCCTTCGAAACCGAACTGGTACGAAGGGAACTCACATAAACTTTGCGACTAAGCGCATCAGCAACGGGATTAGAAGAACCTGGATGGTACTTGATCTCACAATCGTAATCCTTCAACAGATCCATCCAACGATGCTGCCGCATGTTCAACTCAGCCTGAGTGAACAGATACTTCAAACTCTTATGATCGGTGAAGATCTCAAATCGTTCTTCGTACAAATAGTGACGCCATATCTTAAGAGCAAAAACAATGGCTGCAAGCTCTAAATCATGTACGGGATAGTTCTCCTCGTGAGTCTTCAGCTGTCTGGAGGCGTATGCAATCACATGGCCATTCTGAGTCAACACACACCCCAAACCCTGGAGAGAAGCATCAGTGAAGACTACAAAACCACCTGATCCAACGGTAAAGCAAGAACTGGAGCTGTCGTCAGACGACGTCTCAACTCACAAAAACTGTCTTCACAAGCATCAGACCAAACGAAAGAAACATCTTTCTTCGTCAATTGAGTCAAAGGCTTAGCTATCTGAGAGAAATTCTCCACAAAACGACGATAGTATCCTGCTAAATCAAGAAAACTACGAATCTCAGAAGCTGTAGTCGGTCGGGACCAATTCAAAATAGCTTCTGTCTTGCTAGGATCAACAGATACGCCATCTTGAGAAATGACATGACCAAGGAACACAACTCGGTCAATCCAGAAGTCACACTTACTCAGCTTCGCGTACAGCTGTCTCTCCCTCAAGACCTGCAGTACAGTATAAAGATGGTAGGCATGCTCATCCATGTTGCGAGAGTACACCAAAATGTCATCGATGAACACCACCACGAACTTATCCAGAAAGTCGCGGAAAACTCTGTTCATCAGATCCATAAAAACAGCTGGAGCATTCGTTAAACCAAACGGCATCACTAGAAACTTATATTGACCATACCGCGTACGAAATGCTGTCTTAGGAACATCCTCTTGTCGAACTCGCAACTGATGATACCCAGACCGAAGATCATTCTTCGAATAGACAGAAGTACCCTGCAACTGAAAGATCATCTATCCGCGGAAGAGGATACTTATTCTTCACTGTCGCTTGATTCAACTGACGGTAATCAATAAACAACCGCATCGAACCATCCTTCTTCTTGACAAACAGTACTGGGGCTCCCCATAGCGAAACACTAGGTCGAATATAACCCTTATCAAGAAGATCTTGCAATTGCTTCTGCAGCTCTTTCATTTCTGACGGTGCCAATCGGTAAGGAGTTCTGGAAATCGGTGCAGTCCCTGGCACTAACTCAATGCCAAACTCAATTTTCCTTACTGGTGGAAAACCTGGAATCTCCTCCGGAAACACATCTGGAAAATCACGAACCACTGGTATCTCTTGGATATCTGGCTCTCCTAAGGATGCGTCAATGGCGTAGATAAGATAGCCTTCCCCGCCAGACTCTAAAGCACGCCGGGCCTTCAGAGCTGAAACCACTGGCATCGAGGGTCGCGCTCCCTCACCATAGAAATACCATGACTCGTCATCCTTTGGACGAAACTGGACAAACCTCTGATAGCAATCCACTATCGCTCGGTAGGTAGTCAATAGATCTATCCCAATGATGCAATCGAAATCCTCCATCGCTAGAATCATTAGGTTAGCACTAAGCTGATGTCCCTCGAAATCCAAAACGCAACCCCCAACTAGACGCTTGGTTAAAACCTCGCTCCCCATAGGAGTAGAAACCACTAATAACACGTTTAGAGGAATAAATGGCAATCTATACTTCTTAGCAAAACGTGCTGAGACAAAAGAATGCGATGCACCGGTATCAATTAAAACATATGCAGGAAAACCACATAAACTACAGATACCTGCAATCATCCGATCGCTGTCAGCCTCTGCCTGCTCCTGGTTAAGCGCAAAGACCTGACCCTGGGCACGTGGCCTCAATGAAGAATGACCCCTAGAAGGATTCTGAGTAGGCTGTCTCTGAGACTGCTGCGGATGCTGGCGTTGCTGCGAATACTGCTGCTGGAAAGGTGGCTGCTGGTACTGAGGTGGCTGAACAGATGCCTGAGAACCTCCGGAACCACTCGCTGCCCCAACCAACATAGGACAATCTCTCTTCATGTGACCCTCCTGGCCACACTGGAAACATGCAGTGGTCGATCGACCACACTGTCCTGGCGGATGCCTGCGTTGACACTGAGTACACCGGTTCGGTCTCTGTCCACTAAAATGATGCACTCCACCAGATCCAGAGGAAGAACAAGAAGTACCTCCTGGCTTCTTGAAGGACTGTTCTCTCGGACCCAAAGCACTAGAGCTCGCTGGCCTGGAAGAAGAAGAGAAAAGTCCCCTGTTCCTCCGAATACTGTCCTCGGCCTGGCGACAACGGTCCACCAAATCCTCGTAAGTCCCATCGCCGCCCACAACAACCATACGATGAATGTCAGGATTCAAACCCTGAAGGAAATGATCAAACTTTGCCATAGAACTATCAGCAATATGAGGACAAAAGGGTAGCAGATCAAAGAACTTCTGCTGGTACTCCTCGATCGTCATCGTTCCCTATCGTAAACTCAACAACTCACTGGCTTTCGCCTGACGAAGAGCTGGAGGAAAATAAAATCTCTGAGAGGCAGTACGGAACTCAACCCAAGTAGCTGCACCTCTAGCTGCTATGAACGGTGCGGAAGTAGATCTCCACCACTTCCTCGCCCTGCCCTCAAGCATAAAGGCAAGAATCTCCATCCTATCCTCAGCCGTGCAACGGAACTCCTGAAAGCACTGCTCCATCCTCTCCATCCAATCCTCCGCCTCTTCGGCTGTCTCACCACCCGTCAAAGGCTTCGGGCTAACTTTTTTAAACCTACGCATGCTGACTCGCCTGCGCTCCTTGGGCTGTCCCCGACGTCTACGATCATCTGGATCCAACGACCGCCATCTACGCTACCATGACTCTCGTCGTAATCTGCCATCTGTTACATAAAAACAGATAATTACTTAATCCGCTTTACGATATTCCTAGTGCAATGCGTCGCTCTGATACCAAAAATATAGTGACCCAACCCGGATCCACTACCTAATCAGAGTTATAGTAAAAGCGCACGCAATAAAAGCTTAAAGCGTAAAGAGCGGATAATAAAATACAACAAATCCAATCGGCAGAATACAACCGACGCTATCACAAGTGTATAGATACTTTTATACAACCAAATCGAAGGTTCAGGGTAAATAAATCTCTACCCTCTACAATCTCGCACTCCCCAAGCTCAATCCTGCTGAGAGCCGCCTGGACCGTCCAGCCTCAAACCTGCCCCGCCACAAGGTACACAATACCCAAACACAGGGGCGTGAGCTAGAACGCTCAATACGAAGCAATGATATAAATACAAATATGCGCACACAAATGATTTAAAACTCAAGTGAAAACACTTGCTCATGGCGCCGGGAATATACAGCACCGGCTAGAGAGCTACTCCGCGGGGTACTCGTATATTACATATCAGGGCTGAGCCAACCCCATCCTGACCCGAATCCAAAATTGGATACAAGTCCCATATGAAAACTGTCATACCTGACTCGAGTTCAAAATGAGATCATCGTTCCCTATGGAGACTGTCAATGACTCACATCTCTCCGGATGCAGTCACACGTAAAATCATGTATGTGCTAAGGCGGTAAAACATGCTAAAACATGATAAAACATATAGCACATACTCATGCAACATATAAGAAAATATATCATGCCGGCTATCTCGGTCAGTACTTACGTACCTCTAACACTGCTGGTCAAACCTAGCTCTGCTGGTCTAGACTCCAAGCCTACTAGTCCAGTCTACTAGCTACTACAATGCAAATATCCATGCATCAACAATTAAGCTCTAAAAGTCTTAACTAAACTATTGCAAATTCCTAAATATTTTTAGGATGCCAAAGCTATACCTGCGTCCGTCGTTAGCCTTTTGCTGAAGATATCCTCAAAACTAGGCCGTAGCTCCGCGACGACGTCTAGATCACTAAGCCACTTCCGGATTCCCCGTAGGATGCCTAGATCTCCCTAGATCTGAGTTAGAAGGCTTAGGAATCGAGAGAGAAGAGATGAGATGAGCGAGTCACAAATGAACCTCGGCTCCTCTATTTATAGACAACGTTCGGGCCGTCCGAACTCGGCTTCGGGCCCTCCGAACTGGTTCGGATCCTCCGATCATGACTTCGGATCGTCCGAACACGATCGGACCGTCCGATCCTTACTTCGGGTCTTCCGAAGTCACATCAGTGATGTCATCCATGACGTCACCTTGCTGACGTAGTTGATGACGTAAGCCTAAACCCTGTTCGGGTCCTCCGATCCCACCGACGGAGCCTCCGATCCTCTTCGGATCCTCCGAACTCCAGTTCGGAGCGTTCGAACCTCCCGAGCCATGCCCACCATGTTCGAGTATCCTGGATCTGTTTCTGAAGTCCGTTATCCCAACAGGAACTTACTTAATCATGTTTTACTTAATCTAAACATGATCACGTGATTAATTACTCATTAATTACTAATTAGAAATGCGGGTTACTACAAAGGTTGATCAAATCAATTGCAGTTCTCATAGATTTACCCCAAAAGGAATTGGGCAATTTGGACTGAGATAACATGCACTTTATCCTCTCACAAATTGTTTTGTTCATTCTTTCAGCCACACCGTTGTGCTGAGGTGTTTTTGGAACACTTTTCTCAATCCTGATACCATGAGTTGAGCAATATTGCTCAAATGGACCCCTGTATTCGCCACCATTATCTGCGCGAACACATTTCAGTTTCAATCCAGTTTCTCTTTCAACTTTTGCGTGAAAATTCTTAAAGATCTCAAGAACATGATCTTTAGATTTTAACGCAAAGCACCAGACCTTTCGGGAGAAATCATCGATAAAGGTCACGAAATATAGAGCACCGCCGAGAGTTCTATCTTTCATATAGCACAAGTCTGTGTGAACTAAATCCAAGCGTTGAGTTTTTCTAGATGGAGAAAAACTTTGAAATGCAACTCTGTGTTATTTTCCAGCTAAACAATCAACACAAGTTTCCAAGTGCATACCAGATACTTCAGGTAGGAGTTTCTTTCTAGCCAAAGTTTCCATTCCTTTTTGGCTTATATGGCCAAGTCTCATGTGCCATAATTCAATGGTGGAATTTTTTGTAGACACATTAACCTCTCCACTGGATACCTTGGCCTGCATCAGATAGAGAGAGTTTTGCTTCACACCTTTAGCGATAATGAGAGAACCTTTGATGAGTTTCCATTTTCCTTCTCCAAAGTGACTGACACAACCTTCATCATCAAGCTTTCCAGCAGAAATGATATTAAGTCGAATATCTGGAACATGGCGAACTTCTTTGAGAGTGAGACGAGATCCTGTATCTGTCTTCAAGACAATGCTCCCCATACCAATGACTTCTGTCATACCTTGATTGGTCATTCTAACTTTTTCAAAGTTTCCACTTGAGTAGGACGCAAACATATCTCTGTGTAGGGTGATATGATATGAAGCTCTAGAATCAATAATCCAATCAGTTTGTTGGCATGATACGTTGAAACATGCTTCATCGCCAAAAAAATGATAATATCTCCATCAGATGTAACTGCAGCTGTGTCTTTCTCTTCTGACTTTGTACCATTCCTTTGATCTCTCTTTTTTTTTCCTGCATTCTCTTTCGTAATGGTTTGGACCTCCACAATAATGACACTTGAATTCTTTTCTGGTCTTAGACTTCCCCCTGGATTTGTCTCTTCCTTTCTGAGGACCTCTGGTGTAACTTCGTCCTCGATTATCAGCCGTTTCTGTAACCAATGTCTTGGTTTTAGAGTTATATTCTTGCTCTTTTCTTCTAGACTTTTCAGTAAGAAGGCAATCTTTGACTGTTTGTAATGTCATCTTTCCATCAAGAGCATAATTACTGAGCGATACCACAAGAGTATCCCAACTGTCTGGCAAAGAGCTCAGTAATAAAAAGGCTGTAACTTCATCATCTAGGGCAATCTTCATGGGGGTAGATTAGTTGATTAAACCCTGATAAGTATTTAGGTGCTCCGTCATATTTGCACCTTCTTTGTATCTGAGTCGTGCGATACTTCTGATAATTGAGGCTTTGTTCAAGGCATTCTTTCTCTCAAACATAGCTTCAATTTTTCTCCACAAAACATCGGCTTTATCTTCGTTTGCAAAGTGATGGAATATACTATGTTCGATAAAACGTCGTATGTAACCGACAGTTTTTCGATGTAGTATAATCCATTCTTCATTTGATTGATTTTCTGGCTTGGCTTCATCACCACTCAATGGCAAGTATATATCTTTGCAATATAGCAGATCCAACATGCTTGCCTTCCATATAGAATAGTTTGACCCGTTCAGTTTGAACATCCCTCCAAGGGGCTCCTCCATTGGACGTGGCTCTGATACCACTTGTTGGGAAAGATAGCCAAAATTAATTGACTTTTATGTAGCGGAAGCTTTTGATTTTTTTCCCCTTCAGTGATACTATCGGATCAAAGTGTTTCCATGATATCAATATCAATCAAGATAATAAGCACGAAGAAAACGACACAAGGATTTTTACGTGGAAAACCCAAATTAGGGAAAAACCACGGGACCTAAGTCCACCAAGAAAATCTCCACTATATCAATAATGGGTACAACACATTCCTAGAATAATAGGAGATAACAACAACGCTCCTTAGAACAACTTAGGGGATACCAAGAACTTCAAGAACAACGATTCTTGGATGACACATTCGTTCTCACTTTACAAGTGAAACTCACACAAATCTAATCACGTAGAAAATTCTTTCTGATGTGGAAGATCGAACATCGCCGCAACCACAGAGCATACTAAAATTTATCTAAATGATTAGGCTACAAAAAACACTCTTTTATTTCTTGTGTTTTTGGGATTTCTTGGGATGATTTTTGAAGCAAAGGATTGTGATCTATTTATAGGCAAATTTTGGGGGTTGTTGAAGTGTGAAACCATGGTGTGAATGACATCAAGTTTGGTAGCCACCATGATTGAACTTTGAATTGTTGAATCCAAAATGTGATTGAATTCCAACATATACGTAGTCATAACCCCTAAAACAAATCCGACAAAGTAATTCAACAATGAATACAAATATATATATATATATATATATTATATGTTTACCTCGAAAGATTTCATCCTATTTGTATAGGCACTCACTGCCTTCATAGTTCATTGTTATTGATATATATGATGCTAGAGGTGTGCTTCACTTCTCAAAAAATTAAAATTAAATATTATTATGATTTGTTTGAAAATTATTATAAATGGATGAACGATGGACGTCTTGTCAGCCAGGCAAAGTATGTACACATAGTGATAGTGTTGTGGATTCCAATTATGCCCTTGTTAATATATATATATATATATTTATTTCCATGGTTTGGTTGCTACAACGAACAAACAAGAAAATTAAAAATATATGGATGAGCGAGCGAGGCTAGGTAAAAATAAAACAGTGATTAGATTTTTGGCTAAAGCTAGCTAGGGTTTCACTTCAATTTTTCCATCTCCAGCTTGTTCTTCGTTTTAATTCCGAATTACTTAATTTATTGATTGATACCTGCAGCTAGCAATGGATCATGAATACAATCTGCATCTGAGCGACAACTCCAATATTAATTCTAGAGGGAATTTTATTTATATGGCTCCGGTTTATGGAAGAACAAACAACAACACTAGTGCCTCCCAGTCCCAGATGATGATGAGTAGTAGCAGTAGCTTTCATCTTCAATCATACGATCATGAATCCCAACACAATATTTCCACTGTCAAAACTGAAGCTGCTTCACAAATAATTCATCCTCTAACAATATTTAACTATCCCTCCATCATCAATACACCTCTTCATCAACAAACTACTACTTCTGAAGTTGATGCCATTAAAGCCAAGATTATTGCTCATCCTCACTATTCTAATCTTTTGGAAGCCTACATGGATTGTCAAAAGGTACTACTACTCCGATCCATTATATATATATATATATATATATATATATATTTCCACCCCATTAATTCTCTCTCCCTCTATCACCATATATATATATATATATATATGTACAGGTGGGAGCTCCGCCTGAGGTGGTGGCGCGTCTGACGGCGATCCGCCAAGAGTTTGAGGCGAGGCAGCGGGCTGGGGCAGCTGCTCGAGATGTTTCCAAGGATCCAGAACTCGATCAGTTTATGGTATATATATATTCATCTTTTTTTTTTTTTTATAATATAGCGCGTGGGAACTTAATTAGTTTTTCTAGCTAGCTAAATCTCTTTCTTGTAGCTAAAATATTTTTTGGAATTTTACCTAGGTTTAATTAATGGGTCATTATTTTATTTTCATACATATTGTTTAATTCATGGGATCTGACATTATGGTCTCGAAATTGAAATTCTGTTTATATATAGGAGGCTTACTATGATATGCTGGTGAAGTATCGGGAGGAGCTAACCAGACCTTTACAAGAAGCCATGGAGTTCATGAGACGGATTGAATCACAACTTAACATGATAACTAATTGCGGCCCTGTCCGGATCTTAAATTCTGGTAAATTTTTCTTCACTACACACACACATATTCATTTTAATTTCCTTTTTTTGAAAAGAATTAAACACACACATATATATACAATATTCTATTTGATATGTGTGTGTGTGTGTGTATAGGTGTATGGAGAGAGAGATAGAGAGAAAATGGGAGTGAGTGAGAGCGATAGATAAATATCTCTCATGGTTGTTTCTTTTATGATGGAAAGAACACCAAGAATAAAAATGGCAGAGGCAGTTTTGATTCCCAAGTGTTGATGTTCAGTGATGAATGTGGCCTTAGCTAGCCTCTGTCTATTTCCTGGTGCAATGCATTACTGAGAGTTGAAACTGGCAAAGAGTAGTAGTGGGTTTATTATGTGAATTTTACTCTCCACTCTGCCAAGATTTAAACATGCATTCAATGCTGTCCCTAATTAATTTGATCTTTCCCGTAAAACTCCATCGTTTTCCAATGCATTTTTACCACTGCAAATGACAACAAAACCCTAAACAGGAATAACATATATTATATTGCTATGTGTTATATATAAAATAAATTAAATGAGAAAAAACAATGATAGACTGACCAATAATCCAATCTTATGGCATAATTAAGAAATTATATGAGTTAATATATTCATCTTTTTAATCAATACTTTACCTTCTCTTATGGGTTGGGTTCCCACGCACTGACCAATCTAATAATAATTGTAAAACTAATGAATATTATATATTTGAATCTGATGGGTCGTGTGTTACGTGCATGCGTGCTGCAGACCTAGACACAGATGAAAACCAACCAACCATTTATATATGTTGTCATTTCTTAGTTTACAGATTGCATTTAGTCTTTGAAAAATATGGGAAACATAGGATGCTGTTCCTATCAGTGTTCACTGCTACCCCATGACATATATAGCTAGCCTGTGCAAATTTGTCAGGCTTCTGTTTATGTTTCTTTCTTTCATGTATGTCTTTCTTTTTATTCTTCTTTTTCTTTTCTTTAATTGTTCTTCTTATTCTAAATTTTATACTCTCTCAATGGATTTTTATCCATTTATTAAATACAAATTGTTATAGAATTGAAAGAGGCAAAAATGTTTATTGTGACAAATAAAAAATAAAAAGGAAAATTATTGAAAGCATGATCTAATTTGATCAAATAATTAGGATACAATATAATTAATTTGCTAACAGCAACAATCAACAATGAGTACAAATATATTACATTAACGTTATATATAACTACTGAATAGGAGTGTGAATTTCCTTTAAAACCACGGCTCATATGATAAAAGTCATTGGCAATGAACTGAAATCACGTATGCTACCATCATACTTGTCGCACCATTCGATTGAAGAGTAAACTTTAAAGTACTGTCACGAATTATTCGACAGGAGATTAGTGTTTGCATTGTTTTATATCTTTTTATGTACAATATTTTTTGCTTTGAACGTCTTGTAAACGACAGAGGAGAAGTGTGAAGGTGTTGTTTCGTCTGAAGAAGACCAAGAAAACAGCGGTGGAGAAACCGAACTTGCAGAGATTGATCCACGAGCAGAAGACAGGGAATTGAAAAACCACCTCTTGAGGAAGTATAGTGGATATTTAAGCAGTCTAAAGCAAGAGCTTTCCAAGAAGAAGAAGAAAGGCAAACTTCCAAAAGATGCTAGGCAGAAGCTACTCAGCTGGTGGGAATTACATTACAAATGGCCATATCCATCGGTACGTATTGTCCATTTATTTTTATTATTATGTATGGATGTGACCTGAAGGTGAAGGTGTGTAAATTCATTGAAACAGGAGTCGGAGAAGGTGGCGCTGGCTGAATCAACTGGTTTAGACCAGAAACAGATTAATAATTGGTTCATTAACCAAAGAAAACGACACTGGAAACCATCAGAAGACATGCCGTTTATGGTGATGGATGGCTTGCATCCTCAAAATGCTGCCATCTACATGGATGGTCATTATATGGGTGAAGGTCCTTACAGATTGGGGCCGTGAATCATTGAAGAAACCAAGCCTGGTTAGTGTGTTTTCAAATATAAGAATCGATTGTTCTTTTGGCAATTAGTTGAGCTTTGCTATATATTTGGTTCTTTTCATGAGTTTGTATGTTTAAGAGCTACTGTTGTGTATAAATGATACAACATTCTGCACTTGTTACTTGAGCGAGCGAGTAAATCAATGCGCTTTTGGGGTTCAAATGTTTTATGGGTTTCTTGGAGCTTTCCCAAGGATGTGTATGAAATATGTAGTTAATGTACTCGAGGCTTGCTGCATACAAGAAAAGAAAAAAGAGCCATTTGATCATGCTCATGCTCATGCTCACGCCGTGTCTGTTTTAGTGTAGAATATAATCTTTTAATATGCATGTTAAATGACTTTTTTTTATATGCTTTTAAAACCACGCACTCGAACAAATCTTCCAAGCAATTGCATGTGAAGCACAACAATTGAGGCCTGCAAAAGTTCGATTCTCTATTCCTCAATCATTGAACCATCAAGGAGTTCTTTGTCACATAAAATTTATTGATTTATTAACACCACAAATAATATTTTATGGATCACATGATAGCTATCTACGCTAAACCTCCAGGAGACATGATCAAAGCCATTACTGAAGGATTATGGGGTCGTAGTGTATATGTTTTACCCAGAATTTGCGTATATAATTTAATACATTTAGGCCAAACTGACGCAGATAATACTCATCTTCATTTGCTTAAAGTCATAGGCACCAACTACCACTTTTATTGAAAAGTAAATAAATTAATGGATTGGAGCAGATGTTCAGTCTGCTCCCTGAAATGGCGCCGCATATGCAGCGTAAACTCAAATGTTAGCACTATTTTCTCATTAAGAAGGGAACGATTTCTCATTTCTCTACAAAACACTTGGGAAGTTCTCTGTAAAGGATTAATACATTTAGTTCCATGTATCCCTCGATCGACAATCTCCATATATGTGGCAGTCTAAAAGCTTCGTTCTCACTGAAATAGTGCTGTTATCAGAAGTTCTATATAAGCTGGCTATCCTAATAAAATGGATTCTTAGTATATATGTGTAACTACCGGCAATGATTCAAATCCTATTTATTATGCAGTTCTCCTAGTTCTAGATGAGGTCGTCCAACTAAGGACCCAGGCAATCGGATGGTTCTCTTCCCTGAAAAAACATAACATCAGCATAAGTATTATATGTGGTGTATCTATACAAGTTCATGTTATACAACGATCGGTTATCAAAACATCAAATTATAAAAAGGGAGCTAACCAGGTGTGACGTCCTCTATATCTTCGTGCATGCAAATGTTGCCTATCTCCGCACTATCTAAATCGCATGGATGGCTGTCTTGTTCTACGGTTTTTTGCAAACCATGGGATACTGGAGTAAACTGACAATATGCGGATTGCAGCTTCTGATGAATCTCCTCCATCCGTCCGCAATGCTCATCTTGCCGATCCATTTCAATAATAATCTATGAGCAACATCAAACAAGATACATGATCAAAAGGGATTATACTGTTTTGAAGTAAAAGAGTAACCATTGCAGGAGTTCTCTCCCCCACCTTTGCTGGTGTTTTTTTGAAAACTGGGTGAAATCTCTGCCTGCAAAACTCGTTGAAGAGTAGCGTGCAAACAATTAGTGGAATGGTAAAGCTTAAAGCAATTGACGATTCTTTGATCCCAAAAACTCCCAATGCTATTATTTGGGTCAGCACCAATGAGAATATTGTTGTGTTGTGCACCACAGGCCAGTACAGTCCCCCAGTCTGATATTTCGTTACATATACGTTCAGTATCTGAAACAACATTTCCATATCAAGAGACCATATTAGAAAACGTGAACAGTAGATACATGCATATATGAAGGGAGCAAGAAAACGAAACAAAGACTCATATTAACCTGATTTCGGTACACGAAATAAGCTAGGACAAAGTATACCAGCAAGAAAGGCAAAATAAGAGGTGCCAATGTGGAACAGGTGAAACCTAGGAGTCCGAAAAGAAGGACTCTTGGTACTTCCGTATGGTACGGAAAGGTATATGTTCCATAGGTTGTCTCGTCCTTGTTTTGGAGAATGAACCTGTAAAACAAGTTGCAGACTAAAGGAAATGGCTGAATGAGTTCAACGGACAAGCTTGCCCAGCCTGATGTTAGGACATAAGTCATAAAGAATGTTGCCTGCATAACATCCACGTCTGGATTAATTTTTATGATAACAAATGCCAATGACTAACCGGGAAGAAAGGGGAAGAAAGTCACCGTTGAAGGCACTGCCTTAGCAAGCAAGTTTGGTATGTTTTTAGGATCCCCCAATTTCATGATCGAAATTTGATAGTGGTCTATGGCAGTCTCTGTAAGAATATTGGCAAAGAATACATTCCATATGACAAAGTAAGTAACTTTAATGCATGTACTTCGCTTCCTGCCGCTACGAGAAATTGAGCCCTCCAATGTTGAGAAGACCATCATAAGTGGGGGAACAAAGTATAGAAATATCATGAATATAACACTTGGTAGATATCCAGTTATCACTTGTTCCACAAGCTTCCTGCAAAAGTTAAACAGAGAGTTGTGAGCCCTAAGAACTGTTGATAAAATGGGGTGGTTCTAGGACCAAATACTTGCTTCTGTACTAAAACCACTGTGGGACAACATTTGTTGTTCCTCAACATAAGCAAAAGCATTCAGAGAATACCCTGTACTGAAGTAATCGAATCACTTCAAACATATATATTTATTACCTCTGTCCAATATCCCTCAAGAATGGAAAAATCTTCTTTAGCTTTTCTAAATGAACAAGGCTTTGTGTAAACACCACAGGCACAAGGAAGAAAATCACAAAAAGGATTGACGCCACAAGGACAGCAATTTTACGGATCCACAGGAGCCGATATGGTACACACAAGTTTGACCAGTAAACGTCACGAGGTTCGGGAGCAGAGTCAGTCACCCAAGACATGGGATTTGGTGCTTGAAGAACCTCTGAAGCAACCAATGCAGCATAACGAGTCCTGAAAAAAACCAGAGCCGCTCCACATTCCTGCAGGAAAGATTTGCATGCAGAAAATTTTTGAGATATTTTGACAATAAATTCTCCATGAATTAAATCAAGTCCAAATTTGATATAGGGGCATCAGAACAAGAGTGCCAACCACGCTTACAGTTCTAATTATATTTCAAACTATTTTCGATATCTTTGCCTTGACTTTTTATGAGTAGATGAATAAAGTTTTTATAATTAGTTGTGCACAATTTTTAACCTTCTTCCTTGTATCTGAGCCATCAAAGCTGCTTCTTCCCTTGGAACTTTCGGGCTCAATTGAAAGGATTTTGAAAGATGCTGCACTAGTTCCCCCACAAAAGCCACATCTCATAAATTTTGATCCACAGCCTTGCTCCATGCCAGTGGTCTTCAGAATCTTGTATATTTTCTCAGCATCACTCTGCAAACAAAATAACAGCATCTGAGTATCACCAGTGATATATGAAAAAATCTGACTTAAATTAGAGAAAAAAACATGGTTTTCAATCAATTATCAACCAAGAAAAAAATATTTTAGATGCACACCATCATTTTCTGGACTGCTCCAGATTGATAGATCATTTGGTGCAATAAATAGCTCGACGAATAATAATTTGTAAAGAATTTTGTCAATGTATCGCTATATGCTTCTTCCCGAGACCATGGAATCGCACGAACAAGCACTGTGAAGTGGCTTGGATAGGAAACAGAAGAAGCGATGTGCGCCAATCTCATTTTTGTGATGTTTTTATATTCCTGTGGACAAGAAACAACAATATCATGGAAATAAATGACATCAGATCGAATCTTTGGGTGACTTGATCGAACGGAAACAAATTGTGAATCAAAGTTGTTGTCCTTACAAAGTAGAGAAGAGTACAAGCGCAGCATGTTATGATGTAAAGAGCAAGACAATGAGCCCAAAGCCTGACAAATAAAATAAATAAATTTGAATATATTAACCAAGCTTAAAGCTCAATAGAACTTAGCCACTAACTGTGATTCCTGATGTAACCACAATAATAGAGAAACACATATTACATACCATCTTGACCCTTCCTTCACATTCCCAATGGTGAACACGTTCAATGGCTCATCAGGGAATTGTTTGTGCTCCATCTCAATTCCAAAATTATAATTAAGTGGAAGAACAAGAAACAAGCATATAATACCAGCAACGGTTAATATTCTGACACTGCACAAAGAAAAGCAGGCATGGATTTTAATATTATGTGTATATTCATGTTTACAGCATGACCAAAAGTGCCTGAAGATTAGCAATATTAACATTTCATTAGCCAAAAAGCTGTGTATAAGATTCTGAATATTTAGTTTTTTTTCCAAACAAGATTCTGAATACAATTAATCTGTATGTTAAAGACTGAAAATTTGCAGTTGAAAATATCATGTCATGACCTGAAGACAACAGCACGGAGAAAGACAACAGCATCCACACCACCAATGGCGAATAACTCGTCCTCTGAGGCTTCCCAGGCCTTCACTATCCAACTAGCAGAAGGAACGAGTCGCTCGAAGCAAAAAGGATCATGGCGTTTTGATCTCACCTGAGAAAGCCTTTGCCCAAAATACACGCTCAAAAGACTAGGTTGTTTTCTTAAAACAGAGTACAAGGAGAAAAGCGCCACACATACAGCTGTGTTGATAGCAGCAGAAGTCAAAAGAGAAGAGACGTCCATCTCTGTCTCGCTACACTGGGAAACCTATGGCATGCCATCACTCAGAAGTGAGACGCAGGACCTTCTTACATGAACAACTCCAAAAATACATCCTGTGGTTGCAAGAAATTAAATCAATGAATTCCTAGTTTCTAGCTATGTGATTAGCAAGAAGAAATAATCAACATATGGTCATGAAACGAGCCTAAACCACCACAGTGTGAGAATTTCAATTTTATGAGCGCATATAGTGAACATTAATTGGAAAGTGTGTTTCTTCCATCACAACAATTTATCTTAAAGTAAACGATTTCCATGGAGACAAAATCTGTACTAAAAACATTTTGATAACCAATAATAAAAAATTCGCGGGTATGATAATCTCTCTCTTTCAAACTTTAGCATATCTGAGCCACAAATAAAATAGGATCACCCAATAGAAATTGTCCATATATGAGAATGAAAAGGAACACGAAAAGACCCAAAATTTAAGTGGTCCAGTTCATGAGATGAAGCCTACACGTCGAAAGAAGTCACCAGAAAATCTGAGATTCCAAAAACTTGCACTCACAGCACTTCAATTTGACGAAACGCACAATATTACAACAGACATATGTCACACGTACACCTCAAGGCTCAACCCACTGATAATGAATGATTACAAAATAAATTCATACAAATAACAGAAAATAAAAATGCCGTATCTCCAAAAATCACAAGAAATTTGCACCTGATTCTGCCATAAAAAAAAAAAAAAAACCGTAACAATTAATTTGACGGTACGCAAGCAAACTTTTCTTGCACTTGGAAAGAGGCAACGAGTGTAAGGAAAGATTGCGATTAGATTAAAATTGAAATTGAAAACCCTAAAAATGAGTTTATTTTTAGGATTTAAGATCGTGGCGAAGAAAAGAGGGAGAAAAGGGTTGCATGAAATGGAAAAAGGGGTGCGCGGGATATGATATGCAAACTTTACATGCCAAACATTACTTAATTAAATCATCCACCATTGGATGCGCCACGTGGAATACAAACAAATAACCGTCACTAACCGCCACCAATCAGATGCATATACTATTCAACCACGTCACGTTTGCTTAAAATTGATTAACTTGCTATAATTTTGATATATAGCACAAAAAAAAAAAAAAAAAACCACCCCTAGTCTCATATATATATATATATATATTATTTGGCTTAAGCCACGATACAAAACACGCACTAATTAATTATTAGGTAGCATTAAAATTGATCACCAAAGCCTGGATCCGTGCCACCGCAAGTTCAAGTGTTTGTTTCGCCATATTTGCAAAGCAAACACGGAACCAACCAGGTTCCACACAATGACACGAAGATCCTGGACAAACATTTATCAAATATTCACCAATTATTTCCCTCCACACTTCCATTTCTGCTTCAAATGTATCCGACTTCAACACTAATCTCATATCCACCCAGCAAAATAATCCTGAATTGCCCTTTAAGCACCGGATACCCACTTTTTTCAGCCCACAAACCAGAATTTTCTGCCTGTTTCTCAATCTCCTCCGATTCTCCTTCACATAATTCCGTATGAATTTCTTATCACCCAGAATCTTGGACATTAAATACTGGGTTTGTGAAGAAATAAGCCCGAAACTCGACATTTTAGTGGCTGCGGCTAATAAGGTATCATTGTTTGAGTAGATCATGCCAATTCTGAACCCTGGAACTCCAAGATCCTTGGAAAGACTGGAAACCACGTGAACCCGACTCCATATATTTTTGGACTCTTCTTTAGAGCTAATTAATTCTATGATGCTTATGAATCTGGGTGAGTCGAAAACGGTGCCTGTGTAGATTTCGTCGCTTACTATGTGGATGTCTTGGTTAATGGCGAAGTTGATAATGAGATTGAGTTCATTTATAGTTAATGTGGTACCCAAGGGATTGGAAGGATTTGTTATAAATATTCCTTTAACTTTTAGTTGAAGGTTTTGGGCTTGTTTATAGGCTTCTTCCAGAGAAGAATCAGTGATTCTGAAGTTGTTTGAACTGTGGCAGTGAACAGGTATGATTTCAACTCCAGTTCTCCATTTCAAATCTCTATCAAACCTGCAGGAATAATTAAGACGCACGTACTCATTAATATATATATATATATTAATTAATTATTTTCTTGGGTATCAATAAATAAAAATTAAATAGAAATTTATATTAGTTGTATGTGTTTAATTACCCTGGATAATATGGTGTGGGGATTAAAAAAGCTTCACCGGGTTCGGCCAAGCAAAACATGAGAGTTTCATTGGCAGAGGTTGCCCCGGCTGTGAGTACTACTTTGTTGGGATCAAATTTTACTTTGTTTTGTCTGATCTCAGACATGTATGCTGCTAGCTCCTGCGCGCAATTTATAATTATATATATATATATACTTAGGCGCATGCATAATTGCATATATATATCAAAATTAATTAATTAACCAGCTAATTAAT
This sequence comes from Henckelia pumila, assembly GCF_033568475.1. Lineage (NCBI taxonomy): Eukaryota > Viridiplantae > Streptophyta > Magnoliopsida > Lamiales > Gesneriaceae > Henckelia > Henckelia pumila. Next base: position 144,232,442 of record NC_133123.1, on the reverse strand, counting down.
TATTTTTATAACGTACTTTCTTAAATACTGGTAACCCGTGATAATCTTGGAAAAGAGCCAACTCCCTAAATATTTTCTTGAATCCACTTATTTCCTGGTTTCTAGCAATCCAGGATTCCAGAAGATCAAAAGAAAGCTGCATAAAAAAAATAAAAAAAAAATAAAAGGGATTCTAATTGCCATCGTAAGAACCTATATATTGATCATACATATATATATACATGTGACGACGATCGAAAATTAACCTGGGTCATTAATTAATTGGGCTTTTTTAATTTATTTGAAATGAAATGTACGTAGATACCTGATTTTCGGCCAAGCCCATCTGGATAATTCCAGACGGGTTTGCAACGGGATCAAAAGGATTCTTGTCGTACTCTTGCCATCCTAAGAAGTAAGAAGAGTCTTGGCCATGTGACTTGCATGTTGCTTTCTTAGACAACATAATAATAATAATTTCGATATATCACAACTTCAAATGGTAGATACTAAGGCTCGAAATGCATGCATGCGTATTTATACAAGGATCGCATTCGTTTAGACATGCATGTTACCCGACAATGTGTATTGCATGGTACCATGGGACGGTGATTATGTTTGTTACCCTATTATTATTATTATTATTATTATTATTATTATTATGGACCAATTCACGCATAAAAAAATCGTTCACATTTATAATATAATCTTTCTGGTAATTATACATATTATTATGTGTTCCTTATATGTGTTATTTTCATTTTACATACGTATTATATATATGAGTGATTCGGGTATAATAAATTATTATTATTTATTAAAAAAATGTCAATAAATTTTTATGCTGTGTAGATATATATATATATATATATATATATATATATATATATATATATAAATTTTGGTGTCCAAGCAAGGCCGTCTCCAGAAAATTGGAGATCCTAGGCTAAGTTAACGTTAATATAATTTATTTTTTTTGTAAAATATACAAATATTAATACGTACGAACTAATAATAAAATGAACATAATGATTACCAACATCTAATTTAATATACAAATTTTATCATTGAAGCTTCTACCTTGGTCATTAACCAAATACACGATATTCATAACTCATTTTGGGCATTTCTCTATTAACAAATCTATTTTTCTTTGAGGCATATTATTCTATGAATTTCCCAATCGAACAAATCATATAATCCTTCACCACTCATATCTATATTTTCATTCAAATTTCTAGTATCATCTACATCTCCCATTCCATTATTATTATTTTTTTCAATTTAGTCCTTTCACGACTATAATTTACTTGAATCTCATCATTCATAACTATATTCTCAATTAAAATTTGATCTGCAACTATATTTTCAGGATTCAAATTTTGATAATTGACACTCTCAATAAAGATTGGATCAGTACCCACTACAACAACATCCAAATCCAAATTTTTTTTCTTTCATACGCAAAGAAAGGGGAGGAGCAACAACACAAAAATTGACAATGTTTAATATTTTTTAAACAAATAATTAAAAACCCATGACCTATCTAGGGTTTAATAGAAGATATTATATATATATATATATATATATATATAATATAATATAATATATATATTTTTTAAAAAAAAATTAAGGCCCCACCAATAGGGAAGGCCCTAGGCAGTCGCCTAAGTGGCCTCCCCCTAGAGCCGGCTCAGTGTCCAAGCTATACCAAAAACAGTTTTTTCTAATACTTTCAACTATTATAAAATAGTAAATATAGTGATATATATAGATATATACATACTTGGATTTATAGAACATGATACCAATTCATCGCTATCCAAAATATCCCCACCCCATCAACAGTAAGCGACATCGAATGAATATACGTACGTGCACTCCATCGATTCATTATTTGAATTTCAACATTCCCCTTGTTTCACTTTGTGTATATCTGCAAGAATCATACGTCTTCATATATCCTTAGATATTGCTATGTTCATAAAGCTAGTCTTTACATTTCCAAATCGGGTGCTAAAATAATTAGAGACACATGATGATTTCAAGCAGAACTCAAACCTCATCTCCTTCATTAACGGTGTCTTTTATTGAAATATGTCTATGCTTTGAACGAAACCAATAATGCAGCACTAACCATTATTAGTACATTCAAAAAACTAATAGTACTTGCGAATACAACTTGTAGGCCACAGATTCTTTTTAATTCTGATCATGTTAGCTCCAAAGTTACTGTGTTAGTGGTGCGACCTAGCTAGCTAGTTAGCATATACAAGATGATCAAGTGGGATACATGATAATTTTAATGGTCAACAACAAATTAACAACTAACAACCTGACCAAAAAATTTTTTGAAGATGAGATTTTGTAAGAATGTTAATTTCATTCATTTTATGAAAGGGACCTTGGTTTCTACATGTCACACCTTGAGATATATATATAGTTGAAGTCTATGTACTGCGTGTTATATGTATACATGCATATCCAAAACATTATAATAATTCTTGTTATATGTATACATATCCAAAACAGTATAATAATTCTTTTTATTGGATTTTAAGTCCGATTATTGTATAAAATAAAACTTTCTGCGCATCTAAGCCAAAAACTGAATCTTAAACGAGAGTTCTGGAGAAGGCAAAATAAAATAAAGCCTAAAATTAATCACAGGCATATATATTAATGTATATATGAAACTAACAACTTGCCTAGTTTCAAGAAATTAATAGCAGAAAATTCCAAATAAATTGGGTGTGAAGTTATAGATTTGAGATAGCATTAATGTGGAGAAATTAAAGTTGAAATAGAAAACAGTAGTAAAACGAACAAGTCTACTCGTATATAGTCATCAGCATTCAATCACTCAAACTTCAAACGGCACAATTAATTAAAAGCGAGTCAATAAAAGTGAGCATTCTCTTTTGTTATTGCGTGTATTTGGAAGCATGATAGGGAACACAAGTACATGCAATATTTATCAGCTTTTGGGCACAAGGGAACAAGAATTTTTCTATATCTCTATCTATGTGTATCAACAATTCAACCTATATATATAAAATATAATTACCATAACTGAATATATTTTAATTTTTACCAGCCCAGGCAGCCCTGCATTGTTGGGGACATTTAATATATAGGCTACATCTTATTTTTAATGAAGTCAAAGAGACTCGCCTTTTGTTTTATTTATGTCAAATTAAGAGTTTCTACTTAGAGGGTATTTGGTTAAGCTTATTAAAGTGTTTGGATAAATTTATTTTAAATAATTTAAAGATGTTGATGTGTTTGGTATTATAAGATATTTTTATTATCGAAATTACCAAAAAATGTATAATACTATGAAAGTAATATAAATAGTAATATACATACAAAAATAGTTTTAAATTTATCATAAGTGTTAAACATATATTTAAAAAAATAAAACTATTTTTTATCTTAATTTAGAAAAAAATTTAATAAAATATATAAGGATAATATGAAGAAGTAAAATATCAAAATAATATATTTTCTAAAAATTAGGGGTGACCTTATTTTTTAAAAAACAGCTTATAAGCTCTCAAACAGCTTATTTTGACAGCTTATAAGTTGTTTGACAAAAAAATTGTCAAACAAATTGGAGGTGCTTATAAGCTTTGAAACATCTTATAAGTTGTTTTCAAGAGCTTATAAGCTCAGTCAAACACTCTCTTAAAAATAATATAAACTTTTAAAGTTGAGACCAATTTTTAAGAAAAGAAAACTCATGTGGAGCTACTTTTATTATCAGTAAATTGTCCACAGACTGAGTGACATTTTAAAAATGAAATTAGTCTATGCTACGCCGAGAGTTTTTCTCCCTCTATATATTTTAATATCATTAGAGCATGTCGGTTCCTCATATTTTTATGGAAGTTGACGTGTTGATAATCCAAAAGCTAACATTTGATCATATCATAGGAGAAAAAATACTTCAAGTATATATAGCATAGAATAATCCTAAAAAAATATCTATTGAAGGTGGGTAGACATGTCTACTGAAGGCAGTAGACGACCTTCCATAGACATGTCGACTACTTCAGTACATATGTCTACCGACCTTCAATAGACATTTTTAAAATTTCTGTTGAATCAGTAGACAATCTACTAACTGAAAAAGTAGACAAGGGTAGTGTACATGAACTGAATCTCAGTCGACATGAACATAAAATAGGTAGAAACATAACAAGTTTACAAGAATTGAAAAAAAAAAATTGTTTGGAAATTGAAAACTTACAAACACTATTATTTAAATTGAAGAACTCCGGACAAAGAATGAATACCGGAAGAATAATGAAAATTGAGAAAGAGAAAAATATGAAGCAAGTTGAGGAGATCCAAAAGATGGAAAGTTTAGAAAACTCATTTGAGAAGATGAGTTTTAAAATACTTATGATGAAAGAAAACTCATAGAAGAATCAAAATTGATAATCTCTATTTTTTTTTAAATCTCATATCGTCCTTTTAGTAAAGGTAAAATAATTTTTTCAAATTTTAGACATATTTCTTCTTTTGTTTTGGAAAATACTTTTTGGTCAATTAATTTGTTCAAGTTTTCGTTTTGGTCTATTAATTTTTTAAAATTTGGTTTTGGTACAGTAATTTTTAATTTTCAGTTATTTTGGTTCAACTACACACGTGTCAGCTAGAATTTCATAGACCCAATTTATTTTTTTTGGGAAGGAATTAGACATATTTTTTAAATATGAAGTTAACCGGACTTATATATCATATCCTCCAATCTTTCTCCCTGCGTTGCCAGCACCACTCTTTCCCAAAACGGGTGCATTAGTAAATGCACGATGGCTCTCAGAAAAATACCCTCGTTTATATTTGGTAATATGGATCCCATTTTCAAACTTGGCAACATAATAATAATATATATATATACACATGATTCTGCTCTGAGTTTGAGAAATATTGTAGAAAATTACTGTTAAACGTACACAGTCTGCGGGTAGAAAAATTTGCGATCCTTGAGCTTGTTTTAGGTGCGGAGCTGCAGGTACGACGACTGCTCGGTGTCCACAGTTTTGGCAAACTTTGAAATTTTTTACACAAATTATAAATTATTGGGGTTTGCAATTGCAGTGATCATTAATTTTACTTTTGTACTTGCATACGCAGATGAAAATCGAGACTAGCACTGGATGCATATTCAATTGTGTTGTCGCTTCGGGCAGGAAATATAATGGGAACTGAAATATACATATATATGTACCCATTAATTAGTCCTGAGAATTTAAATCTGAAATATCATAATTTATTTATAAATCGATGTTGCACAGCATGCAATATGATATTGATCACACACACGTGTATATATATATATATATATATATATATATATATATATAGCTTTGTAAATATATTTTTTATTTAATCTTATACAATACATACAATATATTAATATTAAAATAAATTGCATCAATTAATGCATTGCTAAAATTTCTAGTGAATTTTTTTACATTGACGCAGTGCACGAGACAAATGGTTAAAATTATGCAAATATGTCATGTAACATACTAACATGTTGTGCATGTTAGGCATAACGTCATTGTTGCTCCACTAGTGAGCAAGATTTTTGTGGCAACCACTAAATAAAAAAAAACTAAAAAAATGAACATAAATATCAAAATTTTATATATATATATATATATATATATATATATATATATATATATATATATATATATATATATATATATAAAGAGGGAGAAAGCTTAATAATAACTACTTTTGGTGAGACTTTTTTTAATATTCCAAATATACCCTTAATTTGTTGTGGATTTTGTTTTATTAATTCAAATTTGATTTATTTTTTTAATTTATTTATTTAAACTTTATTTTCTTTTTCTTTAGTTAAATAATGTTTGAATTTGTTCCGCCATAATTATATAATCATATTTGTTTATTAAAAAAATCGTTCATCTATTATATTTTGTGTACACGCATCGCGTGTGCCAAAGTTGCTAGTATATATAATTACTGTTCGTATTTTGGCAAATTAATTAATTATGGAGAAGGTGATGTGAAGAGACTATGCATCGTACTGTTGTGGCTGAGACCTAAAACTGAACAATACTGATGTGGTTGTCTTTATATATAATATAATTTATACTAACATAATCGCACACACGTGTTGCATATGTATAAAACCATATAATATTTAATGTTGTGTACTACATATAGATGTTATTTTTTAATCATATTTAATTTTTTTTAATTTCTTAAATTATATAAAATTTTATTTAAAATTTATTTATCAATATCATATCTATAATGGTTAATTGAGAAAAATATAAAAATATTCAAAAATAAAATCTTTACTTATAATTAAATTTAAAAAAATTATTTATTCTATCTATAATTGTTAGTTGAGAAAAATATATACAAATAAATTCAAATTTACATGTATGAATTGAAAGATCAATTTCGAAAAAAAAAAAGTTGGTGCAGTCTTCTCCCTCTGAGGGACTCAACTTTTATATACAGTATATATATATATATATATATATATATATATATATAAAAGTATTAATATGTCCTTTAATTCTGTCTTTATATATATATAAGTATTAATATATCCTTTAATAAATTAAAATGGAACCAATTATTGGGCATGTATGATATTATCACCTCATGTACGTGGGAATAATAAGTCGAACTGATCCATTATCGAATTAAAGAGCAGTCGGTGGTGATCACAAACTTTCAATGTTTTTTGGTCTTCAACTACAATTCTCATAATTTTGTCTTTGAAAATATTTCATGATTCCAATAATGCGACTCAAAACTTTAATCGATGATTAATATTTGGTTTTTGTTCTTTTCATGGTCTTAACTCAGCATAGATGCCATATAATTAAATTGTATTAAACGTGTCTCTTAGAAATTGAATGAATATAATGTATACAATAACACGACAAGTACATTTTTGAGGATGCATGTCTACAGATTTCTGTAAACTTTTTGAAGCTAAACAAACTATTATCTATTTATATAATAGTGATATTATTCAAAAACTTTTTTTCATTTTTATCTCGATCTGTGTTAGATTTTGAGACGTCTTATTATAAATTCCGTTTTTTTGTGGGAAAAACTTGATTAACATGCCCTTGTACCAGCTTATTTTAGGTCCCAATTTAATTTGTGTCATAAATAAACAAAAGAATACTGCGAAAATATGGAATTTTACTAACAATGTCTAACATGCAGCACCAGCACGACCCGCAGGCCGCAGCAACAATGTAGAGCAGAAAACAGAAGCTCCGTTGAGAAACTCGACATTTTATAATAGGCAGCATTTCGAGTCATCTGATTTACTTGCCAACTGCCAAATCTAATTAATCTATTCAGCACAAACCCACAGGAGAATTATTGTGCAATGATCCCCATAGATTTTTTGAATAAAAGAATATGAATATGAACATTTAGTGAAATCGACAATAACTTTTTAAGATGATACTTCTCCAACAGATGTAAGAAGCATCTTCCCCAAAGAATCATTTACCTGATGCCAGTAGAATCCATTTACTTTGTGGATTGACGTGTGAAAAGTTAAGGATTTATGTTTCTCGGCTAAGACATCAACGGTACGAATTGAGATGGAAAATTTGGCAGTTTGAAGTATAAGATCTCTTCACAGCAGCTTGCTCAAACTTCTTGATCACAGCTTCATTTTCCTCTAAGCTCATTTGAACAAAATATCTGATCCACCAAATTGAGCTCCGCAACTTGGCCTATCAGAAAAATAATTCCAAATTGGCACAACTCGTTTTTTTCTTTTCCCAGAATAATGTGATTTCAGAGGTGGGGGAAAGGATTGCATTTGGACCTCAAATTTTTGAGACAAAAATGCTTAGACACTTTAGTAACTCGTTGGTTTCAAAGGCCACTTGGAAAAAAATGCTTGTAAAAATGTTTGAAATTACGAGGGAATATAAATTTTCAGATATTTCCACTTCTACTTCAATTCTGGACCAGATTAAGCATTTATTAGAGAAGATAATGAAAGTATTTCATATTCCTTTCAGATAATAATGCATTTCTTCTGCAGTTTCCTGTTCTAACTCCAAAATCCCAGCAGAGTGCAGTGAAAGCTACTGGAACCGTATTAGAAGCTATGCTATATTATCTATGACAGTAATGACCTATGGCAGGTGCTCAAAAAACATACAGATTCAAACTGAAAGGCAAGTACCGTTGTTTCCTCATCATAATATTCATTGCACAACAATATTAACATCCTAAGACCGTTTTCCAACATCCTATTAGTCCAGGAACAACAGTAAAAACAAGGTACATATGATATTAGATACATGACTTACCAACCGTCCATGCTTGGCTTTGTCAACAACTTTGGCCTTTTGATGATGGGGATACCCTAGAAATTTAAATAAGAAGATAAGCAACTAAGCAATGTTTCAAATATCAATTGTAGAGAAACCGTAAACAGCAATTTAGCCATAGAAAAACAGTATCTAGCATCAAAGAAGAAATTTTATGTAGATAATTTGAGAACAAGACCTAGGATAAAGCAGAAAATTCGGAGGAACATCACCCTTTTTGGGAACACTTGTAACCTGACAGAACAAATTTTAGCCGGAAATGTCATTTTTAATGTTTGGATAGCTTAAATATGAATCAAGTTGAGGACTATGAAGAATAAGGAGCAAAAGAGCTCCCTGACACAAAACAGCGACTTAGCACCGTGACCAATAGATGTTGCTTCGGCACAAGACAGGTATCTTGAGGAATCCTCCTGTTTCAATTTAATTGTGAACCTTGGCGGGAATTCTTAGCAACATGTGATGCCATCGCCACAGCTTTTTCTCTTCTATTTTCAGTAGTATCTTCTTTGTTCTTTCGTCCTAGTATTCGTAATTACAGGATCTAAATTTACGAATAGAAGTCCATGAAGATGCATGGGTTATCATTGTTGCTCTTCTTTATTCATCTTTTAGTGGAACCTGCCTCTCTCAACATTCAATGATTCAGTTTTGTGGACATAATAAGATTATAAATTAAGTTGTTCTTTTTCCCTTAAATAATTTGTGATAACAATACACTTATAGTTATAATTCATGTTGTACCCGATGAAAATCATGGCCCCATGTAATCCCAGTTTTAACCATACAAAGCACTATATTCTTACTCTCACCATTTCATTCACTTGAGAGCAAAAGAAAGCCTAAAGGAGCAGGGCCTGAATTAATTCATCATTTCTATCTCCGAGCCAGATTGCATATAATTCCAACACCAGGAGAATACTGAAGGACTTTCTCCCACAGGCACAATTGTAAGACATGGTTATTGAGGCAAGAAGCTTAACCAAGTCATGCGCTAATTTAGAAATGCCCAAAATCTTGTGAACAAGTGGCATCATTTCTTGTACCTGTGAAAATGACAACACCATCTGCTGATACCCTTGCTAATTCAGGAAGAGTCCTGTTGAGATATTTTGGAGACAAGTAATCCAATGCATCTGAGACAATTACATGAGAAAATGATTTTGCCCTGTAGGGCAGAGGAAATTTGATATCAGCAACTCGAGCAATGCCTCTGTGCACCAAACTCTTACATTTACGATCAGCGTCTTCTATATCGTATGGTTCCACACCCCAAGCTTCTGTATCCTTCTCTTTTAACAATCTAGAAACTACAGAACAAGTGTCCGGACCGACATGCAAAACCCTGTGCATGCTATCGCCATATGCCATTTTTAGAACTGGAATTGCACGTTGAACTTCCACGGTACATGAAAAATCACCTGATAAAGAACAGAATAAAATAACCTTCAAGTTGATGCCAGCACAACCACAACTTCTTACCAAATGTTGACACCAATTTAAAAGAGTGCATGGTTTCAGTGGAAGGAAAAATATCGAGTATCATCTATGGGACTTTGTATCGAGCAGTGTATTTGAATTGTGGACAATTGTTCATTTTAAATTGTAAACTGCAAAAGGGAGTTAGAAGGACACCGAGACAAGAAATCCAGAGGATATATATGGCTAGCAAACCAGTGTCATTACCTTCCACTCGACTGAAAAATTTATTAGCTCCAGTACCTGTCAGGCAAACCATCGCCCGTCAGTCAAAACACAACCATTCAACAAATGAATCAAGCCTAAAATTGTATCATGAACAAAAAATTGCAGGACTCAATGTGATCCAAGTGTAATAACAAGCACATCATCTAAACTTAATTTTGTGACTGGAAAATCACTTTCATAAACCTTCAGCCGTTTCACAGCACAAACTCCACATAATTATCTATGTTATTGCAAGAATTACAATTCTTAAGCTAACCTAAAATTGAACCTAGCTCATTTGTTTTGCAAATCAACTTAAAATGTTACACGGCCATCCATTATTCAAAGAACATCAGCAGCAAAATTATTTGCTCTGCTCAAGTATTGCTTTAGCTCAAATATAAAAAGAGAAGGAATTAACAACCTCTGCCGCGATAGAAATAGCCTATAAGAAGGAACCCCCCCTGAAAATTCGGAAATTAGAATCTCTGATCAGAATTGAAACACGTCGCCTCCGTCAAATACACCAAGATTAATTATCTATAATCACAAGAGCACATTATAATCGAAATCCAGTAGATAACCGAAAGACAGATCACAGATACCAGAATAATGAAAGCAGTGGGTAGGTAAGGATGCGAACGAGATCTTGAACGAAGAGAAGATGCAAATGGAGCTGCGGCACTTTCTGATGTACGTCTAGATGGATTTATTGGCCTCCTCGCCATCGACATCGCCATTTTTGTTTGAAGAAAAAACTTTGCTCGGAATGGAATCTACGGGAGAGTGTTTTGAGACCGAAATTGGCGCGTTGGAACGGCGTCAAGGCGATTGGCGCGTGGGCTTGCGACCAATTACATCTCATGCCACCGAATCTAACAAGAATGAACGAAATCCACTGCGGATCAAGCTTTTTTTTTTTTTTTTTCGGTCATGTATTTGGATGTTAATTTTTATATTCACAAAAAATTTTAATATAAAAATTATATTTATTGAATCACATGATATATCATGATATAATAATAAAATCTCATTATATAATTTAAAATATATATCAATATACGATATATTGAAAGTATTATTCTTTTTTTATATTAGTGTACAAAACACACTGTACTTGGAAATATATATATATATATATATGTATATTTTATTATTTTTAATCATATATAAGTAATATAATTTAAATGAATGGAAAAGTGTAAATATAGAAATATTAATAGCTATGAAGTATTAAATATTTTGTTTTTAATTAAAAGGGAAGCTTATGTATTGATCTGAAGGTGTGAGATGAGCAGTTTACAGGTTTGCAAACTTGTTAAAAGCCCACAAAGAGCTGGAAAATAGTCCGTTTCGATTATGAAAATTTATTTATTTATTTTTTATTAAAAAAAAACACTAAGCTAAGCTAAAGTTGTTTATAATGTCAGAATACTTTGTAGTTTGTAAGCTAGCTTATTTTATTATAATAAAAGATTGTTTCTCTCGTGCCATTCTACTTTTATACTGTCGATATCGTCAAGCGATGGGATAAAAAAAACATTAGTTGGGTAGAATTAGAAAAAAATAAAGATTTAAAAATTTGTAGGAGTCGTCAGAATTCAAACATGGGCCAATGATTGGAATAGTTGCCGGCCCTTCGCTCCATATTCTAAAACCGGAATCTGTTTCCTACAAAGATACTGGCATTACAAAAGGGACAACATATGTACTTCCGAACTCAAGAAACGAAACCAATTCAACCACATAACCGAAAACAGGACGAGGAGGAGCCCAAGTGCAACTATTCCACAAGTTGCACAAATCTGACCAACTAATCTTAAACCACTCCAACGCCGAAACTCACAGTTCCCTCTGCTTTTACATCCGAAACTTACATAGCAGGAGGAGCTCGGTAATAAGCAGGTACAGTCGCGGGAAAGAACATTTGCCTAACTCCTTCCGCCTTAATAATGGGATAGATTATTCCCGAAGCACTCTGTTTCCACAAATACAGATAAAAAAGATGGAAATTTTGGAGACAATTAAGATAAGAACATGATAATGGAGTCAGTATGTACTTACCGAGATCAATCTAGCACCGATCCACATCCGTTTGGGGGAAGGGAATGGGAGTAACAATCGACCAACCCCATAAATAGCCACTGCAAAGAAGTGGCACACCAAGCTCAGTGGCCGAGGGTTCAAACCAGAAAGCAAAGAAACTGGCCCATCTGAAAAAACACCCCCGAGGCTCAAATAGTCGAAGCACGCCTGTCGCATCTCATTTCGTGCTTGATCTGGTGATGAACTGAAGACCTTGTAAAGTGCACCTGCCAATGTGTTGATCGTGGAGGCAACTGGCTGCAGGTTGTATACAGGTGAGGTAATGAATTCATCATTCAAAAAGTCATTTGGAATCAAATAAATTTAAAAAATTTCTTTAGGGGAGATTGGACAACGCGTGACCAAAGGTAAATGCATCATACTGTAAGATAGCCAAATGATATAGACTAAAAATTATAGTAATTTGACTCACCTTTCGTAATGTGTAGAACAATTCCAGATATTTGCAAAGAGCAGGTGCATCATTAAGGTCACACAGTGGCCTCAGTAGATTGCGTAGTACAACAATATCAGATAAAGCCACAGTCATTCCTCCACCGGTCAAAGGGTGCCGCATGTTAAATGCATCCCCCATAAGCAATGCTCCTGGAGTGGGATGAGGAGCAGCCGGCATGCTCCTGTTTGGCATTGTCCTGATGTTTCCTTTCTCGATCGCAGAGATGAAAGCATTGTGTATTTCAGGAGGGACCTACAAAAATAATAAGAAAATAAATAGATGTTTGGCATATAATTATAAGTGAATAATACGTGTGTGTGTTTGCATTGTATATAATACCTGAGGAGCAACTACAGTCTTCAAATATTTCTCCATTTCACCATTTGATATGGAGGGAACTTTTTGACCGGGAACATCTACCAGACATCGAATCTCTGTACTGCTGATGGGGTAGAACAAGATAGGAGATGGATCGGCCAAGATAACATGCCCGTGATTTGCATATGGAAGTTGGCAATTCTCCAAAACCAAACCAACAAAACAGGACGGCACATCAACCTGTCGAGCAGAATGATATACAATATAACAAGTAAATGATCAAAAGAAAACAGAGACAGAAAACCCCGAACAAGTTAAATGTTATATAATTGTTGATGCAGATACAATGAGTGTTAACTGAACTAACAAAAATGGAATAGAAATGATTGGACTAGAGGTGAGAATCAGCAAAACAGCAAAAGCTTGCAGCAGATTTACCTTTGGGCTACAAAGAGAACGACGCAAGTTAGAAAAGCATCCGTCGCATACGATGGTCAGAGGTGCATAAGCT